>NW_012117154.1:9475280-9480109 GCF_000951035.1 Colobus angolensis palliatus
AGGGCAGGAGAACCACTGGGGCAGCCTTGGGATGCCAGGAGGGCGGGCTCAGTGGAGGGCCCGGCTGGCCCACCGAGGCCAGCGTCTGGCAGTGATGAAGGTGCAGAGAAGGTGGGGGCCCTTCCAGGAAGCCCCTCTGGGATAAGAAGTTAGCTTATCTATTGTCTGTGGAAAGAAAACCTAAATAGAGTTTTCTTTTGTAAAAAAGACAGCACAAGTCGGTCTTCTGGTGATTGTAACAGGATGGTCACCAGAGAACAGTCATCTACCGACACCCTGAACCAGAATCTCTAGAAAAGACAGAAATTTTAAAACAGCAGCAACAACAGAAATTCATGATGTGCTAGGAGACAGGGATGACTGCAGTCAGAGGACCAGATGTCTTGATTGATTACTAAGAGATAGAAACAGGCAATGTTTGTGGAATCAAAACACCACAGAAGACACGCAGAAAAGAGTGGAAGTTAGGATGCTCAGCTCAGATTAGTGGACTCAGGGAGTTGGGGGTTGGCTGGCAGCACTAACTCAGAGGAGCAGAGTCAGATGTCCCCCTCGAACCCCCCGACTTTGGGCCCAGGCAGTCAGAAGGTATGTTGGGGCCAGCCACCAACTCCAGAGAGGGACAAGGAGCCAATTCCAGGAGACTAAACATTGTCACATGCAGTCCAAAGACACCTCTCCCTCTCCCCGCTGCAACACCCGAGGCTGACAAAAGTAGACAGGAACAGTATCCAGGATGAGCAAACCAAGCCTCTCCAAAGCCAAACTGCCGACAAGCTGGGAACCACAGCACGCTAGAGGGAAACTGGCAGCAGGAGAAAGCAGCAGCAAGCACGGCAGAAAGAAGACATGGGGCTGCCTTCTGGACGGAGACTGGGTCAGACACACGGCTCCTTCGAAGGGAGCACCAAAGGCCTTGAAGAGTGGATGGTCAAAATGGCACAGCCAGGAAGGCAGGACTCACAGAACGGGCAGCATGAAGAGTGAATAGCCACGGACTATTGAGAACGCAGACCCAGAGCTGTTACTGCGCTCAGACATCAAAGACCGAAAGCTATTGCCGAGCGCAGACTGAGGACCAGCGAGTCCAGGACTCGCTGATGCAGAGCTCCAGGACTGACAGGCGAGGAGAGCGAGAGGAAAAGCTGAGGCTGAGTGCGATACTAAGAAGCTCCATATTGTGTTTAACAGGAGTCTGAGGACCAGGAAAGAGAGAAGATTGAGGGGAAGACAGTGGAGACATCCTAGAAGATCATCTCCCCGAGCACAGAGCGCATCACAGGACTGACCAGTGTTGAGTGGGTGTGGGGAAAACACGCTGCCAGGACCTGTGAGGACCGAGTTCAGAGTTCCAGATACTGTGGACAGCAGAGACTCCACAGGGGCTCTGCAGGAGGAGACGGGAGGCAATAGTCAGCCTCTGCAAAGCTCTGGCTGGTGACTGGCATCAGACTTCTCAATGAGAAATTGTACTCTAGATTTAATTGGAACAGTAACTTCAAAATACTTGGGAAAAATGATTTCAAAGCTGGAATTTTAGACACAGACAGACTAGACACAGACAAATTCAAATTGAAGGGCAAAGGAAAAGTGCCTTCAGATAGTGAAGGACTCAGAGGTTACCAGCCTCATCCCTAATACCCTGACAAAACTAAAAAAAAGACAACTATCTATGAAAGAAAACAAGTTTTGATTCCACAGATAATGGTGAGGAAAGTATCCAGAGTAACACGTACTAGTCTAAATCACTGGTGGTGTATATTGGTATGCAAATTAAAATGCTATTTGAAATCAAAATCTCAAGTATATGTATCTATATATAATGATGAGAAGGAGAAAAATGAAAGCTTACTAAACTTCAGGGTTTTTTTTTTTTTTTTCAGGGGGAATTTATAGATGCTACTCATCTCCATAGTGTAGAAATGAAGGCTTAAATGGATTAATGATTTACAAGGAACCCTGGCTCTACAGAAAATTTACAAGTTAGCTGGGTGTAGTGGTGCATGCATGTGGTCCCAGCTACTCCAGAGGCTGAGGTGGGATTATCGCTTGAGTGTAGGAGTTTGAGGCTGTAGCAAGCCATGACTGTGCCTCTGCACTCCAGCCCAGGTGACAGAGCGAGACCCCATCTCTAAACATAAATAAGTAAATAGGAGCCCCCTGAGGAATAGGGACAGATGCATGACTTCAGATCTTGAACAGGAAAAATTTCAGGACAAAGAAAACCTCATCAATTCACCAAAAGGTGTAGTAGAAGGGAACACATTTGAAATCATAGAAAATATATAAGGCAAGACATTATGTAGACATTAATTCAAATACAGGGTTAGATTTCTCTACTAAGAGGCAGACCTCAAATTTTCTTAAAAATGACCCAGAGGCCAGGTGTGGTAGCTGACGCCTGTAATCCCAGCGCTTTGGGAGGCTGAGGCGGGAGGATCACGAGGTCAGAAGATCAAGACCATCCTAGCTAACACGGTGAAACCCTGTCTCTACTAAAAATACAAAAAATTAGCCGGGCGTGGTGGTAGGTACCTGTAGTCCCAGCTACTCGGGAGGCTGAGGCAGGAGAATGGTGTGAACCCGAGAGGCAGAGCTTGCAGTGAGCCGAGTTCGTGTCACTGCACTCCAGCCTGGGCGACTGAGCAAGACTCCGTCTCAAAAAAAAAAAAAAAACAAAAAAACCAGAATAATCTCTCAGGGGATCCAGCGGGGAAGCAGAGACCAGTGAGGAAGCTCTACCTGGACCCAGGTGAGAGGTGGTCCCAAGGACGTCATGAGAGGGTCAGATTTGGGATCGGTTTGCAGGTAGGACCTTCAAACGGAGTAGAAGTGACCTGTGGGATGAGGGAGTTGAAATGACTGCGGGGCTCTAGGCCCGATTAGCAGGAGGGACGGAGTTGTGTCCAGCGCTTGCGACGAGGGCAGCCAAGGTGAGGCGCTGTGCCATTCAGGCAGAGCAGTGGGCACACAGTTGGATAGAGAGACGCAGGAGAGGTGGACTTGTGCCTGATTGGTCCCTCCATGATGTTTTATGCCAGGAAATGGCATGGGTGGTCCAGGGGCCGTCTGTGGAGAGAAGAGGAGCGAGGACCGAGGCCTGAGACACCCCTCCCTTGGCAGGCTGGGATGCACCAGAGGAACAAGCAAAGTCTGAGCCTAAGGGACCAGCGAGGGACCCAGGAGACGCAAAAGCTGAGGGCATTGCCTTATCAGGAGAGGACAGAGAGTCTCAATCCTGGGGACAGGTTGGGTAAGGGGAGAGCCAGGAATGAGCCACCAGAGCTCATGCAGGTCCTTGGGGGTCTTGAGCAGTTTTAGACTTGGCAGGCAACAAAAGCAAAAGCGGCGTGCTGTGGAGACGGAGAAGGACAGCAGAAGGGCTGGGGCAGCAAGGTGGAGTTTTGAAGAGTTTTACTACAAAGGAAAAGAGAGTAGTAGGAAAAGGAAGCCACAGTTTTACTTGAGAGTGGAAGAAACCGTAGATTGTTTCTGTCCAGGTCACAGCAACCAGCAGAGCTCTCCCAAGGGCAGGAGAACCACTGGGGCAGCCTTGGGATGCCCAGGATGGGGGTAGGCCCAGTAGAGGGGCTGGCCAACCCGCCGAGGCCAGCATCTTGGAGTGGTGAAGGTGCAGAGATGGTGGGGTCCATCCCAGGAAGCCCCTCATAACAAGGCTGTGTTGGTCGTCAGCCCAGCATGGGAAGGGGGGGAGGTTTGAAGACAGGAATCGGTATGAGATGTGCATATTTATATGTTTTTGACGTACGATAAAAGGCAGTTTCATATGGTTCCGTGTCTGGTGTGTGCAGTAGACTTTGGAAGGCTGGGAGCATGGCCAGGCCAGGAAGTGGGTGTTGTCACTGGTGTGTGTGGCCTTCCTGTGGTCTGGTCTGGCGTACACTGAACCGTTTGTGTTCTCCTCCAGTTGTATGCAGCTCCAGAGTCTAGGCACGGAATTGGCAGAGAGTGAGACTTTAATAGGGTGTGACTTTTGTCAAGCAAGGACAAGGAAGCAAGCGGGGAGCCAGATACGAAGGCAGAGAGGAGACAATGGTCTCGTAGCATGATCTGGGCTAGGGAAGGAGAGAAGCTTGGGAGGGAGGTGTGCAACAGCCGGAAGGCAGGTGGCTGCCAGCAACTTTCTTTTTCCAGTTGGTGGCAATCATAAGTCAGTCTCTGTCGAAGGAGAATACAACTAAGAAAAATTTTTAAAATATAAATATCTCTTCAACTTAGAGAATAGTACTACTTGGTTTCCTTGGTAACTGTCAACCCCTTGACTAACTGCACAGCAAGTGTTAGGTCGTGGCTCAGGGTAATTACAGACGACAGAGAAATTGCAGGGTAAGGCTTAAATAAACATAAAGCAACTACATAGTTAGGTCCTGCTCATGAAAGCGAGGATACAGTTCATGTCCAGCCCTGGCTGCACTAGGAGCCTCATGCGCAGTCCCCATCCTAGGGCAGTGCCTGCCCTCAAGCTGACAGCCTTTCCTTTCCTTGCTCCAGTCGCTTGGGTGTGAGTCCTGTTTCTCCCATCTTCTCTGTGCTGGGAGCCTACCTGGCCCAGGCCACTGCAGGGCCACCCTTCCCAGGGCCAGGCTGTGAAGCAGTTGGAGGCCAGGCCCGGGGCTCCAGACTACTGTGTTGAGGTTAATCTTACCAACCAGAACTTTAAAAATTGTGTTTCCAGCCTTTATTTGAAAGTGGGCCGGGCGCGGTGGCTCACGCCTGTAATCCCAGCGCTTTGGGAGGCCGAGGCGGGCGGATCATGAGGTCAGGAGATCGAGACCATCCTGGCTAACACAGTGAAACCCCGTCTCTAC
>NW_012117154.1:9485004-9520801 GCF_000951035.1 Colobus angolensis palliatus
TTACAGGCGTGAGCCACTCCACCCGGCCTGTAGGAAGAAATTCTAAGAATAAGAGATGGATTAATTCAGTACCATAATGGGAAATTTCAATTGACAAATCAAGGGGACCAGAATGTCCGTATGTTTACGAGAAATTTGAAGAACGTTTGTAACCCACTCTCTTTTTGGAAGGGGACACAGAGGACACTTGTCTTCTTTTTTCTTTTTTTTTTTTTTGGCTTTTTTTTCTTTTCTTTTTTTCTTTACCTTCTCTGTCCCTCCAGGACCATTCACAAATATCTCTGCCATGTATTCGATTTTATAGAAAATCTTAATTTTCAAAAGCGGAAATCATAAAGTACAGTAAAAATGGGAAAAAAAACACAAAATGATAGCCAAAAATAACCCAGATGTCATTATATACTTGGGAATTTTGAAATGCCTTTAAAGAAGGCATACTGTTTAAAAAGTAATGAAAATGAGGGAACATTGCGTGTCAAACGTGAGGGATGTCATAAAAGCAATTCTCAGAAGAAAATGTTGGAAAACCAGAAACGTTTACAATGAATGAACTGGTCATATGACTCTAAAGATTAGAGAGACTTAAAACCAATTCAAGACAAAGTAGGAAAAATGAATGAAGATAAAAGTAGATGTTGATACAGTAGAGCATGGAAACTTATTGCTTGGTGCGATAAATTCTGAAAAAGAATCAATAAAATAGTTTAACTATTAGCCACTTTGATCAAGAAAGAGAAGGTGTAAAACCTTAAAACTTGGGAAACAGGAAAATAGATAGCACTGCATGTAGGAAGCTGTTAACACTCTAAGAGACTGCTGTTTACAGCCTCTGTGCAAAGAAATTTGGAAATCTAAGTGAACAGTTTTCTACAAAGATGTAAATCAACAAAACTGCCTCAATGTATGTGACAAGTCTGAAAAGACCTGTAATTGTGAGAGTGACTGAAAACGCCATTCAGAGGGCTGCACTCACACCACCTGACGATCCCTTCTGCAGGTGCGTTTCAGCGTGTCCCAAAGAAGGGGTGATGTGTGAGGTCTGTAAACCATCCTGGAGTAAAGAAACAACAAAAGTTCTCCAGATTGTCTGATGAGCTCAGCAATATTGTCATGCAGAAATTGTGCAAGAATTGTTAAAAAAAAAAAAATGTATAGGTAACTGTACCCTCAGGAAACAGATGTGCAATCATAAGTAAAGTGTTAGAAAATTAAATCCAACCTGCACTTAGTTTTAACTATTTTTATTTTCATTTAGGAAGAGCTTTTTACAATTCGGTTGGGAGATTTTGCTGTGTCTCCTGCCTCAGTTGCCCCTGTGCGATGCTGTTCACATGTGTCTGCACTTCCTTGCCTGTCTTCTGTATGTATCACTTCTCTTGAATTATTTTCATTGCTTTTGTAAAAATTTTTAAAAATTTTCTATTTTTTGTTGTGTTTATTTGGTCTTTTTGTGTCTTCTAATTTCATCTTTATTTTTTAAATTTTTTTTCTATTCCCACGTATTTTGTAGTTCTGTGACCTCAGTTTTTTAGTTTTTCTAATTCTGATTTGTATTTTTTCACCTTTTGCACCATTAATGCCTTTTAGCCTATTAAAAAATACTAGATTATGATTTTTGTGGTTTTCGTTAGCATGTTTTTATGATGTGTTTATTGTCAGTAAAGATGATACTTAGTTTCTTATTTTCTTTTGTCTTTTAAAAAACTTTATATGGAGTTTGAATTGCGTGAAATTTGTTTCCCAAACCTCTTAGAATGGAAGCATGATTTATAATAGCATTTCTAATTACATAGCTCTTGAAGGCCCTCTTGTGTTATTTTTATGTAAAGTCTAAATATGAGGACTTAATCAATGAATTTGTAATGTGTCTGGGGACAGAGCATGGAGAATCAGCAGCGAATTAGGTGATAGTACCGGCTCAGTGCTCATGTTCTGATTTTGATCATTGTACTGTGGTTATCTGTACGTTGTTTTGGGGAAACACATGGTACAGTATTTGGGGTGAAAGAGTATGGTGTCTGGTAAACACTCTCAGATGGTATGGGCCTATAGAGAGAGTGAATATGTGGATGGACGGATGCATGGATCTGTAGAGAAAGTGAATGTGAATGCATGGATGGATGGATGCATGGATCCATAGAGAAAGTGAATGTGTGCATGAATGGATGAATGTATGGATGGGCGAATGCATGGGTTCACAGAGAGTGAATGCATGGATGGATGAGTGCATGGATCCACAGGAAGTGAATACATGGATAGACACGTGCATGGATCCACAGAGAGTGAATGCATGGATGGATGAGTGCATGGATCCATAGAGTGAATGCATGGATAGACGAGTTCATGGATCCACCGAATGCATGGATGGATGAATGCATGGATCCATAGAGAGAGTGAATGGATGCATACATGGATGAATACATGGATCCATAGAGAGAGTGAATGGATGCATAGACGAATTCATGACACACAGTTGGGCCGGAATGTAAGTAATTGGATAAATGAGGTAAAGGACGTGTAGACATTCTTTGTAATACTCATACACTTTTTTCAAGATTTGAAATTATATCACAGTAACAAGTTGTCGAATGAGTACAGTAGTCCCCCTTTGTCCACAGTTTCACTTTCTGTGATTTCAGTCACCCATGGTACAGTATAGTGAGATATCTTAAGAGAGAGACCATATTTACATAACTTTTATTATGGCATATTGATAAAATTGTTCTGTTTTATTATTGTTGTTAATCTTCTTCTGTACCTAAATTATACATTAAAATTTATCATAGGACAGTTTATAACAGTGTTTGGTATAGTCCGTGGTTCCAGGCAGCCACTAGGAGTCTTGGAATGTACCCCCTTGGATAAGGGGGTAGGGCTGCAGAATGAATTCTTCAGCCTTCTCCTCAGAACAGATCTTCTGCGAGACTTTGGCAGATGATGCTGTGACCCCACCTGGGCAGCCAGGCCAAGGTGTCTGTGCCTGGTTCTGAGGGGCCAGGCACGCGTCCTCGGCAGGGCCACCCAGAGCCTGGGGTGCTGGGAACTCGCTTTGTTTTAGTTTCTCAAATGCTTTTCTCAAACTGGAATTTTAATTACAACAAAATTAATGCCTCAGAATATGATTAAGAAATAAATAATGAGCGAGAACAAGCAGCCTCTTGAGGTGATGTCCCTGTGGCTGAGCCTATCACTGCATTTGCTAATTTGTTGCATTAGCAAGTATTTGGCTTGTGCATGCGAGACAACATTAAATAGTCCAGTGTGGAAACAGAAAAACAGTATGTGGAGATCCACACCCATATGATTATTCCCCATGATCTACTCAGTTTCATCAGATTCTGCAGGTTAATCATGTTGTGATCCCTCTCGAACATCTCAGCATCATCTGTGGAGCTGGTCTGTTGTCCTGTGACACTGACTGTCCCTCTGTGGCTCTCAGGGTCTCCCCTCCTCTTCCTTGAAGGCATCGTCATGATTCAGCAGTGACTTCTGGGCTGGGTGGCTAGAGGGGCTCCCTCCTTTACCCTCAGACCCCTGGGATGCCATCCTGGGCAGAGGCCTTGGCCCAGTGTGAACTTTCTGCCCACATTCTCCTGGTAGTGGCTGTGTAGCTGGGCGCTGTTTCTGCCCTGTCATGCAAGTGGGGTGGCCATGGCTGAGTGCAGAGGCTCGCAGCTGGGTGCTGGAACTAGGGGTGAGCCAGCCGTCCGGCCCCTGCATCAGCACCACCCCTTGCTGTGTTCCTGAAGCGTCCTGTCTTCCATGGTCAGGATGATCTTTCAAGACAGCCCTGATGGCATCACCTCCCTTCACTCGCCTCTTCTTAGCTTGTTCATTAAAAACAGTTGTACTTACTGAGTGCCTACATCGTCCTGTGGAGATACTCGGCCACCCGGGCTGCCCAAGGTGGTGTGAGTGTCAGGGCACGTGGCCCAGAGGGCTCTGCAGAGAGGGCTCTGAGAGCAAGAGCGAGCTGTACTGGAGAAGGGACAGGAGCCCCTGGCAGACATGAGAGATGGGGACGGGCTGAGGGAGGAAGAGGATCCGCTCGGGGAGGATGGTGCGGCCCTAAGCAGGGCAGGAGATCAGATTGTGTGTTTGGGATGTTCCTCTCCTTCAGGGGGAGGAGAGGCCCTGAGGGAGGCAGGAGCAGGAAGGGCATCAGACCCTGAGGAGCCCAGGCAGGGCCTCCAGGGCTGATGCTGGGCGGAGGCAGGGACAGGAGGGGTCCGGAGGGCCCTGAGCAGGGCTAACCCCAGGGAAACCACACGCAGGCCACAGAGGGAAAAGCTTTTAACCCTTGTCGTGTATAAAGGACTCACTAGGTCTTGGTGCATTTTTCATTGGTACTTACATATTTACTGTTGAATCTCTATGAGTTCTTTTTAATGATTTTTCTTGTTTTCAATAAAGTAACATTTCCCGTCTGCATTGCACAGTCATAATTTGAAAACAAAAGTTGTTTTGTTGTGTAAACACTTGTTCTGATTCTTTAACTTCATCTATTCATTGGAAATCTGTCACAGAGCCACTTCAGAAAACAGCCCGTCTCTGCCTCCAGCCTGGTGTGCCTGCAGCTGTGTGGGTGCGTCCCCTCCTCACTTTCTCAGCAGAGGCAGAGGCTGCAGTCTGAGTGGCAGAGCCCACGTTTCTGCTGCGGGTGGTGGCCATGTAAGGGTATTGGTGTGTTTTTTGCACATGTAGCTGGCCATGCTTTAAAATAAGCAGATTGACTTTTGTTTACCTTTCACCCCTCAGAATGGTTTGGTCAATGACAGCAGCCATTTTTATTGTTTTTATTGTTTCTTTTCTGTGGTGACAAAGTGGCATCCCCTCCTAGCAGCTGCACACTGGGGTAGTCCTGAGGAAAGGAGGCGAGAGCAGAGCTAGCAGGTGGGCCATGAGGGGAAGTCCAGGCCTCTCCATCCAAGGATGACCCTTTCTCCAGGATCCTGCAGTCTGTTGTTGGGTCGGGAAAAGCCGTGGTGGTTTTATCCTGCCAGTGCAGAGAGCTTTCCCATGAAGTTTAAATGCAAATAGGACACTGAGGGCAGGAAGGTATGCTGAGCTGCCCTGCACAGTGCTTGGCTCTGGTGGCCACCCCACGGTCCCTGGGCACTGCCAACCTGGGCATGAACCTGGGATAACCCAGCAGAACCTGGAGCAATATGGGCTCCGTGAGACCCCTGAGTTTCTCTGGGACCCAGATGGTGACAGCCTGGAGCATGGCTTCCCCGTGGCCTTGCTGCCACAGTCAGGCTTCGTGAGGTGACCCCGTGCCACGGCACCATGGCTGCTCCCAGAAGCCTGCACAGAGTCTGCCTCAGGGTGGCCCAGGTCCTGCTGGGGTGGGCTGCTGAGTACCTTCCTGTGAATGTTGTTCCTGCGCTGTATCTCACTTGTGCCCTCACTGAGATGAAGGATGCCTAGACCTTAGTGCGGGTGCCTTGGGGGTGTCCTGGCACTGAACATCCTTGAGACGTCTGTGGTGCTTCTCTTCCTCATCTGTGGTGTTGTGGGCCTCCAGGGGAGGTGGCAGTCTGCCTGGAACAGGAGGCCCAGCCCACAGGTGCCCACTGCCGCGCCTCCCTCTCTGATGCCCGCGTGGCTGTAGCGTTTTTTACCCCATTGCTGTTTCGCTTGGCACATACACGTTGGTTCCCTCCTGTGCACTGGGCTTTGTGCTGCAGGCTCTGGCGTGTTCACAGGACTCCTTTGGAGGGATTCTATTTTTAGAATTAGTGGTACAATACCTTATCATCTTGGTAACTTATTCTTAATAAAAATGGTATAAAATGTGTTGCATCCTAGTGCCCACACCATCCATGTAGATTATATTGGTTTACTCCACCTGTTCTTTGAAAGGCTTTGAGGTGATGTACACGTCAAACCACATGAAACAGCACGATTCACTGGCAAAACCGAAAACCACGGAAATGAGCAGGGGAGCTTCCTGAAGATCCTAGTCTTGGGGGGAGATGCTTGGTGAAAATGTGTGCATTTGCTTATTAAAGACTTGTATTTATTCTGCATCCCCCCAACTCTGAGTGTCCCTTGGTCAGTGGCCTGGGCTCTGCTGTCCTCACCAGGCACTGCTGCTTGCCTGGTGCCTGCTGTCCTGCTGATATCGCCACATGCCAGGCGTTCGGCCTCCCGAAATCACAGTGACTTTCAGGAATCACTTGGGTTGCAGTGTTGGCCAGTTGTAGCCACATGAAGATGGCTTCTGAAACCTCCTGTGTGTGAATGACAGTTTTCACCTTGGGCCAGTTCTTCTGCTGCCACCACAAGCAGGAGGGGTGGGAAGGAAGGATCGCCCCTGAGAGAGGCAGCACGGGAAGGCCAGGCCATGCTCCTGGGAGTCAGGCTTACCAGCTCAGAGCTGAGTGTGGTTCAAATCCCAACCCTGCTATGGCAGGCCCTGTGCTTCTATGAAATGGGCCTCACAGGAGGGTGTCGATGACGTAGATAAAGGCCTCCCACTGCCTGGATGCTGTGACTGCCTGATCCCGTGGTGATGGCACAGCCCTGCTGTGGGGAGAGCCTTGCAGCCCCACGCCATGTGTGGGAAGGCCTGTGCCACCCTGAGCATCATCATCTTGGGCCATGGCTGCCACATATGGCGCTTCCTAGCAAGGCACTACGTCACAGCCACACCCCTGTGGCCTGGCCCCCATGGCAGGGTCTGAGGCTGTACCCCGGAAGCCTACCTTCTACAGGAAGAGGCATTCCTGTGTGACTCTCTGGTTGTTTGCTTGGCGGAGCTGGGAACCCCCCAGGTGGTGTCTAGGGGAGGAAAGTAATTAGAAGATAGATTATGGGTGGGTGTGACTGGTAACATGCAGGGATTTGGCACCCCCCTTGCCCACCTGCCCTGTGTGCTGGGCCTCGGGGAGGTGGCCACGGGCAGCCCTTCCTTCTGGAGCCCCATGTCCTGCCTCGTCCACTGCCTCAAGGTTCCCGCCAACAGAGTGGGGCCACCTGGGTTGGTGCTGACGAGGTCCTCAGAGGCCTTGTGGGCAGTGTGGCAGAACAGCACACACAGGCGCCTAAAATCAAGTTAGGGGACCTTGAAGATAGTGCTTCCTGTCTGCTTTTGTGTCACCAGTTGGGGCAAGCACATTCCACAGTGAGGGTGTGAGTGGAAGGACCAGCCGTTGCTGCTGGCAGCTCGTCCCTGCACCTGAGCTTGCAGGCATGCTCCTGTCTTTCTGTGGTGGCAAAGGTGGCATCCCCTCCTAGCAGGTGCACACTCGGGTGGTCCTGAGGAAAGGAGGGCGAGAGCAGAGCTGGGGGGCAGGCCATCAGGGGAAGTCCAGGCCTCTCCACCCAGGAGTCTATGCGGTTCCCATTGCATGAGAAGATGGAGGAGCCTCCCTGTGCTGCTGTGTCTCAGCAGTAGAGAGGGCAGTCCACATGAATGTCATGTTGTTGGGGATGTTTTTTCTTCAGCCTCTGTCATTGCTGCCTCCAGGGCTCTCGCTGGGCAGAGAGCAGATGTGATGTGTCTGAGGACCAGCAGCTCTGCACAGAGTGTGGAAGACCCCAGCACAGCCACCCTGCTGCAGGATCGCAGAATCGCCCTTGTGGCAGGCTTGGTGCGGATAAGTGGCTGTACTCGCGTGCTGGGTGGAATGGCGGCCTCTCCGTCCCTTCAGCCAAGTGCATACAGAGACTCGAGCAGGGTGGGAGCTGAGGGCTGCTGCCAGCTACCCCTCACTGCACAGAAAGGGAAGTGGAGGTGGGGGCAGGAGACGTGTTCTTCCTGGAGTACAGGGCCAAGTCCTCCTTTCTTCTCAGATCCACCGGCACATAACTGTACCCTGGCTCTGTGTGGCCCTGGATGCCTTCAGAAAAATATGGCCAAGGCAGTCCTCCTACTTTTCTCTGTCCCCTTTTCTTATCTCCTATTTTTACTCTAGAATTATGCTGGGAAAATAAGGCTTGAAGTTCTCTCATTTGTATAGCACTTTGCAAATTACAGAGTACTTTTCACAACCTTGAAAGGTGGGTATTTCATCTCTCTTTTTTGGAATGAGGAGCTGAGTCATTGGGACCAGCCAGGGCCGCTCTAATGAAGAGTCCTCCACAAAGCAGACCCCAAAGGGCCAGGGACCCAGGCCGCAGAGTCCCCACACCCCACGGAACATCTCCTTGGGGTCGGAGCAGCCTGCATTCAGAATTCCACTTCTGGTCCTCTCACCCAGAGCACTGAGGCACTGGGCTCTGTTCTCTCCGGATGGTGGCCTCCCTGCCTCGCTCTTGTTCTTTCTCATCAGATGCTCCGAGCGCCTTGTCATTGGCTCCTGCACGCAGCACCCAGTCTCTGTGGACACTGCACACTCCAGGATTTAGAAAAACCCTTGTGGCTTTTCATGAATTTTATATTTGTGTTGCATTGCCCATTTTCCTTTCAAGGGAGTCAGCTTAAAAAAACAAACAAACTGATTTCTGCTATTTATGACAGACCCACTGCCAATATCATAGTGATGGGCAAAAGCTGGAAGCATTCCCTTTGAAAACCGGCACAAGACAAGGATGCCCTCTCTCACCACTCCTCTTCAACATAGTATTGGAAGTTCTAGCCAGGGCAATCAGGCAAGAGAAAGAAAGAAAGGTATGCAAATAGGAAGAGAGGAAGTCAAATTGTCTCTGTTTACAGACGACATGATTGTATATTTAGAAAATTCCATTATCTCAGCCCAAAATCTCCTTAAGCTGATAAGCAACTTCAGCAAAGTCTCAGCATACAAAATCAAAGTGCAAAAACCACAAGCATTCCTCTATACTAATAATAGACAAACAGCCATATCATGAGTAAACTCCCAGGCACAATTGCTACAAAGAAAATAAAATATCTAGAAATACAACTTACATGTGATGTGAAGGACCTCTTCAAGGAGAACTACAAATCACTGCTCAAGGAAATAAGAGGACACAAATAAGTGGGAAAACATTCTATGCTCATGGTTAGGAAGAATCGGTATCATGAAAATGGCCACACTGCCCAAAGTAATTTATAGATTCAATGCTAGCTCCATGAAGCTACCATTGACTTTCTTCACAGAATTAGAAAAAACTACTTTAAATTTCATATGGAACCAAAAAAGAGCGTGTAT
This sequence comes from Colobus angolensis palliatus, assembly GCF_000951035.1. Classification (NCBI taxonomy): domain Eukaryota; kingdom Metazoa; phylum Chordata; class Mammalia; order Primates; family Cercopithecidae; genus Colobus; species Colobus angolensis. The sequence continues at coordinate 9,494,124 of NW_012117154.1, forward strand.
AGTGAAGACAATTCTAAGCAGAAAAACTCAAACCTGGAGGCTTCATGCTACCTGACTTCAAACTATACTACAAGGCTACAGTAACCAAAACAGTGTGGTCCTGGTACCAAAACAGATACATAGACCAATGGAACAGAACAGAGGCCTCCGATATAATGCCACACATCTACAACCATCTGATCTTTGACACACCTGACAAAAGCAATAGGGAAAGGATTCCCTATTTAATAAACGGTGTTGGGAAAACTGGCTAGCCATATGCGGAAAACTGAAACTGGACCCCTTCCTTATACCTTACACAAAAATCAACTCAAGATGGATTAAAGACATAAAGACCTAAAACCATAAAAATCCTAGAAGAAAACCTAGGCAATACCATTCAGGACATAGGCATGGGTAAACACTTAATGACTAAAACCAAAAGCAATGGCAACAAAAGCCAGAATTGACAAATGGGATCTAATTAAACTAAAGAACTTCTGCACAGCAAAAGAAACTATCATCAGAGTGAACAAGCAGCCTACATAATGGGAGAAAATTTTTGCAATCTATCCCTCTGACAAAGGGTTAATATCCAGAATCTACAAGGAACTTAAGCAAGTTTACAAGAAAAGAAACAACCCCATCAAACAGTGGGCAAAGGATATGAACAGTCACTTCTCAAAAGAAGACATTCACGTGGCCAACAAACGTGAGAAAATGCTAATTATCACTGGTCATTAGAGAAATGCAAATCAAAGCCACTATGAGATACCATCTCACACCAGTTAGAATGCTGATCACTAAAAAGTCAGGAAACCGCAGATGCTGGAGAGGACATGGAGAAATAGGAATGCTTTTACACTGTTGGTGGGAACGTAAATTAGTTCAACCATTGTGGAAGACAGAATGGCGATTCCTCAAGGATCTAGAACCAGAAATACCATTTGACCCAGCAATCCCATTACTGAGTATATACCCAAAGGATTATAAATCATTCTACTGTAAAGACACATGCACACGTATGTTTATTGCAGCACTGTTCACAATAGCAAAGACTTGGAACCAACCTAAATGTCCACCAGTGATAGGCTGGATAAAGAAAATGTGGCAAATATACACCATGGAATACTATGCAGGCATAAAAAAGGATGAGTTCATGTCCTTTGCAGGGACATGGATAAAACTGGAAATCATCATTCTCAGCAAACTAACACAACAACAGAAAACCAAACACCGCATGTTCTCACTCATATTGTAGGATTTGAACAATGAGAACCCATGGACACAGGGAGGGGAACATCACATACTGGGGCCTGTCAGGGGGTAGGGGGCTAGGCAAGGGATAGCATTAGGAGAAATACCTAATGTAGATGACAGGTTGATGGGTGCAGCAAACCACCATGGCATGTGTATACCTGTGTAACAAACCTGCATGTTCTGCGCATGTATCCCAGGATTTAAAGTATTAAATAAAAAAAAAAAAAAGATTTCTAAGAGCACTTATCATTTGTGATTTTCTGCTTTTATCATTTTACAATTATATAAATATTGGATGACTTATTGTAGTAATTATCTCTCTGCATTTCCATCTCTAATCTATCTAGAATTTATTTCGATGACTCTACATCAGGGTTCAGTTAGGAAAACCATTTCCACTCCAGGCATTTAAAGAGAGCATGTTGAGTACCGGGAGTTGATTAGAAAGGTGATGCAGGGCTGAGGAGTATGGGAGATAAAGAGAGGGTGTGCAAGCAAGAGGAGGAAGGGGCTCACTCGGGCTGGAGTTGCTGGTGGTTCTGGGCTGGGCCTGTCAGCCTGGGCCAGCTGCTGCAATGGGAGCACTATTGTGCTTGGCTCTGGATCCACGTGAAGGATCTGATTTGTGCAGGGCTTGACTCTCCTAAAAGGAGCTGCCTCTGCTCCCCTCCTGCCACTGCCACTACAGCAGCTGCTAAGTGCAGCAGATGCCAGCAGCTGCTATGCTGCGATCCGGGTCGGGGGAGGGCCCTCTGTCCTGCTGCCTCCTCCCTGCAGCGTCTCCCACAGGAAGCCAGCTGATGAGGTTTGAGGGGGCAGAATTCTAGGGGTTCCTAAGGCTTCTGCTCACTGGTGTACAAGCCTTGCATACACGCATCCTCTTGAGAGTGGCTGGGATCTGCTGATAAGGTGGGACATCACCCCTGTGATTATGCCATGTTACTTGGCCAAGGGGTTTTGCACATGATATCACGGTTTCTAACCAGTTAACTCTGAAGGATCAAGCACATCAGTGATCAGGGTGATGCCACAGGAAAACAAGTTTTAGCCTAATAGAAAAAAGATTTATTGTGAAGTTTTATGCACAGTATTGAATTTTGTCAAATGCATTTTTCTGCATCTATTGAAATAATAATTTACTGCCTTATATTAGTATGGCAAATTACGTATTGCCAGATTTTGCAATATATAACCAATTTTGCATTCCTGGTATAAACCCTACTTGGTTGTGATTCGATTCTTGGGGGTGTGTGTGTGTGACAGAGTCTCGCTCTGTGGCCCAGGCTGGAATGTAGTGGCACAATCTCAGCTCACGGCAGTCTCAGCCTCCTGTGCTCAAGCAGTCTTTACACCCTAGCCTTCTGAGCAGCTGGGACTACAGGTGTGCACCATCACGCCTGGCTAATTTTTTTTTTTTTTTTTTTTAAATAGAGATGAGGTTTAGCCACATTTCTCAGGCTGGTCTCAAACTCCTGGGCTCAAGCGATCCTCCCACCTCGGTCTCCCAAAGTGTTGGGATTATAGGCGTGAGCCCTCTGTGCCCAGCCAATTCTTACATTTTTTTCGCGAGTATTTTGGTAGTGATTTTTCATAGCTATGGTCATGGGAGACATTTTCATTTTTCTCATCTCTGTCAGATTTTAAATTCAGTTATGGTTGGTTTATGCAATGACTTTGGAATTATTCCCTCTTCCCTGTTTTCTGAAAGGGCTTGTGTAAAATTGGTATTGTTACGTCTCTATGTGTTTGACAGAATTTGCTGGTGCCTTGAGTCTTCTTGTTGGGAAGGTATTTGACAACAAATTTCATTTTTTGGTTTATATAGAGATATTCAAATTTCCTTTTATAGTTTGTATAAATTTTGGAAGTTGTAGTTTTAAAATGGCCCCACTTCATCTAAACTGATGCATATGTTGGCGTGAAGTTGGGCATCATAGTAATCTCACATTATCATTTTAATATCTACCAGATCAGTGCTGACAACTTGTCTTTCATATCTTTTGTGATTTTGTTTTCTTTTTCTCTTGGTCTAGGGGTTTTTCCATTTTTTCGTATTTTTATATTAACCTTCTTTTCTTTATTTTGTTTACTGTTTGTTCACTGTGCTTTCATCAGTCTCCATTTCTCTTTGTTATTTCCTGCTGCATTTGTGGCCACCTCCAAATATCACCACAGACTCCATGGCTTACAGCACAAGCTCATCACCTTTCAGTTCTGCTGATGAGAACCCCGACAGCAGGAGGCCCACTGGGCTCTCCACAGCAGCGCTGCATCCCTTCTGGAGGCTCACGGGGAGGACTCCCCTCCTTGCCTTTTCCAGATTCTAAAAGTGCTCCTGTTCCTCTGCTCCTGAGTCCTCCTCCACCTCCTGTGTCAGCCACAGGACCCACTTTGGAAAGATTCTCCACTTTTAAGAACTCAAGTGATTAGAGTGGCCCTACCTGGATAATCCAAGATAATCTCGCCATTGCAAGGTCTGTGACCCTCATCACATCTGCACAGTCCCTTTGCACAGAAACAGCAAACACATTTAGGACTGTTACATCTTCTTGACAAATTGACCCTTTTTTATTGTGAAACATTTCCCTTTCTACCTGCTAATACTCATTGTCCTTACACCAGCTTTGTCTGGTATTAATGAGCCATGTTGGCTTGCTAGGATCAGTATTTGCATGCCATATTTTTTCTCATTGTTTTACTTTTCACTGTCTGTGCCTTTGTATTTGAAGTGTTTCTCTAAAAGTAGCATGTGCCTTGAGTCGTGCTTTGGTTGTCTAGTCTAGCAGTACATTTTTAACTGGAGTGTTAAATCTGTTTACACCTATTGTAATACCTGATTTGGTTGAGTTTATTATTTCTTCTTCTTACATGTTTTTTAAATTGTCCCTCTCTTCTTTTATATCTTTTCCTTTTCCTGCCTTAATATTGGTCAGTTATTCCTTAGAATTTCATTTTATTTCCTCTTTATCTTTTAGCCGTGCTTTGTATTGTGGTTTTAAAAATTGCAATATACAACCTTGCCGTCGTTCACTTAAATTTATATTACACCTTTTCACATTTACTGTGAGGATCTTTACAACAATATCTTCTATTTAACTGCTCCCTTTTGGGGGAGATTGTGTTGCCGTATAAGTAACTTCTGCACATGCTGTCCTAAGCCAGAAAGTATCTGATACACGTCTCAGTCAATTTAGAGGTTTATTTTGCTAGGGTTAAAGACCATGGGCCATGACACAGCCTCGAGAAGTCCTGAGAACATGTACCCAAAGTGTGGGTTTTATACATTTTAGGGAGACAGAAGTTATAGACAAAAACATAAATCAATACCTGTAAGGTATATATTGGTTTGGCCTAGAAAGGTGGGACATCTCAAAGCAAGGGCTTCCAGGTCATAAGTGGATTAAAGATTTTCTGACTGGCAATTGGTTGAAAAAGTTAAGCTCTGCCTGAGGAGTTGAGTTCAGCATAAAGAAATGCTTGAGTTTAGATAAGGGGGTTGTGGAAACCAAGGTTCTTGTCATGTATATGAAGCCTCCAGGTAGAGGGCCTCATAGAGAATAGGTGTAATAAGTGTCAGACTTTCCGGAAAAGACCTAATAAAGGAAGGAAATTCTCTACAGAATGCGAATTTCTCTGAAAAGAGACAGCTTTGCAAGGGCATTTCAGAATATATCAATTTTGGGATAAAATACTTTGATTTCCTTCAGGGCCTGCTCTCCGTCATGTGATGCCATACCAGAGTCAGGCTGGAATTTGGAATCTTGTTGCTACAAAGAGTCCATTTTGTCAGTTCTGCCATCTCTGTTCTAGTGTGAAAGTTGGTCGGTTGTGTGTAAACTCCAAAGGGAGGAGGTATAATGAAGCGTTGTAGTTATAATGAGGGGGGCATGTACAGCCCCTCCCCTTCCTGTCGTGGCCTGAACTCATTTCTCCCATTTCTTTGGGATCCCCTTGGCCAAAAGGGGAGTCCATTCAGTCATTCAGGGTGCTTAGAATTTTATTTTTGGTTTACACTATAAACCATATAAAATATTGTTATAATTTGGTTTAGTCAGATTTCTTTTTGAAATATTGAGAATAAGGAAATATTCTTTACTGTTTTCTGTTTTTGGCACTCAGTATTCTTTCTCATGGATCTGAGTTTCCATCTGGCATCATTTTCTTCAGTCTGAAGATTTGCCTTTAACATTTTGTTGTTGTTGTTGTTTTTGAGATGGAGTCTTGCTGTCATGCAGGCTGGAGTGCAATGGCGCAATCTTGGCTCCCTGCAATCTCTGCTTCCCAAGTTCAAGTGATTCTCCTACCTCAGCCTCCTGAGTCACTGGGATGACGCCCACCACCACACCTGGCTAATTTTTGTATTTTTAGTAGAAACCGGGTTTCACCGTGTTGGCCAGGGTGGTCTCGAACTGCTGACCTCAGGTGATCCACCTGCCTCGGCCTCCCAAAGTGCTGGGATTACAGGTGTGAGCCACTGTGCCCAGCTGTTAACATTTTTTGTAGTGCAGTTCTGCTAGATATGAATTCTCTCCATTTTTATTGATAGATAATTTTGATGATGTCTTTATTTTGCCTTCATTTTGAAATTCTCTCTCAGATTTTAGGTTAGAGGTTTTGGGATTTTTGGCCCACATGTAATATATCATTCCTTTGCCTCTGGCTTCCACTGTCTCTGATGAGAGGTCATTCCTTACTGTGTTCATTCTCTTTGTGCAATGTATTTTTTTCCTATTGCTTTGAAAATTTTCTCTGTCTCTGATTTTCAGCAGCTTGCCTAGGATGTGTATGTGTATGGATTTCTTCTCTTCTGTTTTTTTATGGGAGTTTGTTGAGCATCTTTGTATGTGTGATTGACACTAGCCATCAAATTTAGAAAATGGTTAGCTATCATACTTAACTTTTTCCCATTTCCATCTTTCTCTTCTGGGACTCCACTTAAACATATTTTAGACCACTCACTATTGTCACACAGGTCTTTTCGGTTCTGTGATTTTATTTTTAAGCTTTTTTTTTTCTATCTGTTGATCTACATTCTAGTTCACTGGTTGCTTTGTCTGTAGTGTGTGTTCTGCTGCTAAGCCCATCCATTGGATTGTCTTTTCAGAAATTTTTATTTTTCATTTCTTGATTTCTAGTTGGCTCATTTTTTTTTTTTTTTTTTTGAGACGGAGTCTCGCTCTGTCGCCCAGGCTGGAGTGCAGTGGCCGGATTTCAGCTCACTGCAAGCTCTGCCTCCCGGGTTCACGCCATTCTCCTGCCTCAGCCTCCCGAGTAGCTGGGACTACAGGCGCCCGCCGCCTCACCCGGCTAGTTTTTTTTGTATTTTTTAGTAGAGACGGGGTTTCACTGTTTTAGCCAGGATGGTCTCGATCTCCTGACTTTGTGATCCGCCCGTCTCGGCCTCCCAAAGTGCTGGGATTACAGGGTTGAGCCACCGTGCCCGGCCGGCTCATTTTTATAGTTTCCATTTTCTTCTTTAGATCCTCTGATGAGTTCACTCATTATGTTCAGTTTATTCAGTTTTCCTTTCATTTTCTTTTTTGGAGATGGAGTCTCGCTCTGTCACCAGGCTGGAGTGCAGTGGCGCCATCTCAGCCCACTGCAACCTCTGCCTCTCGGGTTCAAGGGATTCTCCTGCCTCAGCCTCCCAAGTAGCTGGGATTACAGGCACCCACCACCACGCCCAGCTACTTTTTGTATTTTCTTTTAGTAGAGATGGGGTTTCACCGTGTTGGCCAGGCTGGTCTTGAACTCCTGGCCTCAAGTGATCCACCTGCCTTGGCCTCCCAGGGCGTGAGCCACCACGCCCGGCCTTCCTTTCATTTCGTAACAAATTTATAATATCTCCTTTAAAAGTCCCTACCCAGTAACCCCAATATGTCTGCCATCTCTTTATTTTTGTGGACTGAGTTTGTTTTCTGATATTGGAGCGTGTTTTTCTGCGTTTACGTATGTGCAGTATTTTTGTTTGTGTGATGTTCATTGGACAGTCGTGCGGCACTTAACGACAGGGACACATGCTGAGAAATGTGTTGCTAGGCAATTTCCTCCCTGTATGAACATCATGGTGCGTACTTACACAAACAGAGCTGGTGCAGCCCACTACACACCTAGGCTGTATGGTACAGCCTATTGGTCCCAGGCTGCAAAGCTGTGTAGTGCCTGACTGTGCTGAATACTATACGCAATTGTGACACAATGGCAATTGTGTGTCTAAACACATCAAAACATAGAAGAGGTGCAGTAAAAATACAGTATAAAACATAAAGAATGGCACACCTGGGTAGGGCACTTATGAATGGAGCTGGCAGGACTGGAGGTTGCTCTGGGTGAGTGGTGAGTGGTGAGTGGTTGGTGAGTGGTGAGTGGGTGGTGAGTGAGTGGTGTGAGTGGTGAGTGGTGGGTGAGTGAGTGAGTGGTGAGTGGTGAGTGAGTGGTGAGTGAGTGGTGAGTGGTTGGTGAGTGGTGAGTGGGTGGTGAGTGAGTGGAGTGAGTGGTGAGTGAGTGGTGAGTGGTGAGTGGTGGGTTACTGAGTGGTGAGTGAGTAGTGTGAGTGGTGAGTAGTGAGTGGTGAGTGAGTGGTGAGTGAGTGGTGAGTGAGTGGTAAGTGAGTGAGTGGTGGGTGAATCTGAAGGCCACGACATTACTGTGCACTGCTGTAGACTTCGTAAGTACTGTACACTTGGGATGTGCTAAATTTATGATATAATAAAATTTATTTCTTCAATAATAAATCAATCTTAGCTTACTGTAACTTTTTTGCTTTATAAACCTTTAGGTTTATTTTTTAACTTTTTGACTCTTTTGTAATAACCTTAGCTTAAAACACAAACACATTGGATACAGCTGCACCAAAATATTTTCTTTCTTTATGTTATTATAAGAATTTTTCATTTTTAAGATTTCTTTTCCTTTCTTTTTTCTTTTCCTTTTTAAACATTTTTGTTAAAAACTGAGACACACACACACACACGCGTTTAGCCTAGGCCTGCACAGGGTCCGAATCGTGCATGCCACTGTCTTCCACCTCCACGACTTGTCCCGCTGGAAGGTCTTCAGGGGCAGTAACAGGCGTGGAGCTGTCCTCTGCTGTGATCACAATACCTGCTTCTTGACACCTCCTGAGGGACCTGCCTGAGGCTGTTCTACATTAACTTTTTTTTTTTAGTAAGTAGGAGTACACTAGCGTAATGGTAAAAAATAGTATAGTAAATACACAAACCAGTAACACCATTGTTTATTATCATTGTCAGGTATTACTGTTATAAATAATTATACGAGTTACGCTCTGATGTGACTGGCAGTGCAGCGGGTGAGTTTACACCAGTTTCACCGCAAGTGTGGGAGGAACCGACTGCACTCCTGCCTAATGAGGCCACAGCGTCGTGGGGTGATGGGACTTGTCAGCTCCATTCTCATTTTAAGGGACGGCTGTGGTATATGGCACGTCTGTTTTGCCTGAAATGTCGTTGTGTGGCACGTGACCATATAGGCTACGCTGTTAAGAATTTGGGGTGTTGTGTTTGTTGTTTTTGGTTTTTATTTCTGCAGGCATCTAATTTACTGAAACTTCATGTCATGGCTCGGTCGAACTTTGTCAAGGAAAGTCTTCACTATCCCTTCCTCTAGAACTTAATGTTGTCCTCCTCCTAAGGTGTAGCCTTTCGTGGGTCTCAAGTGAACACCCTGGATGCTGAGTGAGGGGCCTCCACTGTGGCCCGTGAGCAGTCCCTGCCTCATGGTACCACGTGACGTTCAGCGTGTCTGTTCATCTCATACACCCCAGTAGTTCTCTCTCTCTCGGCCGTTCCTAATGGAGTCCTTGCGTGCACAGCATAGTATTTGGCCGACATCTTCCTGCAGTTTGGGGGCCCTGTCTCCTCTTAGCTCTTGCCTTTGCTATCCCCATCTCTCATATTCCAGCCACTGCCGCAGCCCCCATGCTTGCCTTTTGTCCTCAGCCCCCCAGCGAGGCAGCACCTTCTGTGTGGGCTGCACTGCCATGGGCAGCAACTTGACAGTGCTAGAAAGCAGCCGATGAGGAGCTCAGCGTGCGTCTCCGCCGGGTGAAAGATCACAGTCCTTCACCCTGCTGTGCGATGCCCGGACACGTTTGCTTCTTATTTCCGTCCAATTCTTAAGGTTTTTATTGTGGAAGCATAAGTCCTTACTCCTTCATGGTTGGAATCACAGTCTAAAACCTTGTAATTTCCATTTTCAGTTGATGATATCCTTATGAACTCAGGATTTATTTCACTTTTGAAAAGTTAATAGTCTATGTTTTAGGGCAGTTTATTTTACAATACAGAAAAATAATTGAAAAGTAAAGAGTGTGCCACCTTCTCCCCTCATACAGAGCTTCTCCTGTTACATACATCTTGCCTCAAGTGTGGTACAGTCAATGAACCAATATTGGTACATTATTATTATTTTTTGAGTTGGAGTCTCGCACTGTCGCCCATGCTGGAGTGCAGTGGCGTGATCCCGGCTCACTGCAACCTCTGCCTCCTGGGTTCAAGCGATTCTCCTGCCTCAGCCTCGCTGAGTAGCTGGGACTACAGGTGCGCGCCACCACGCCTTGCTAATTTTTTGTATTTTAATAGAGACGGGGTTTCACCTTGTTAGCCAGGATGGTCTTGATCTCCTGATCTCATGATCTGCCTGCCTGGGCCTCCCAAAGCGCTAGGATAACTGGTATAAGCCACCGCTCCCAGCCTGGTTCGTTATTATTAATGGATGTTCATAGTTTGCATTGGGGTTCACTGTGTTGAACACAGGTTTTGACAAGTGTCCAGTGACAGGTGTCCCTGTCATTACTGTGTCATACAGAAGAGCTCCACTGTCCCCGTGAGCCTCACGTACTCACCCCTCCCTCCCCTGAAGCCCCTGGCGACCACTGATGTTTTTATTGTCGCTATAGCTTTGCCATTTGCAGAATGTTTTGTAAGAAACTGCCAACGTTTTGTAAGAAACTGCTAAAGTATCTTCCCAAGTGGTTGCATCATTTTGCAAACTAAAAACTCTCTCACCATAAGATCTATTAGTCATGCTCCTTGGTATTTACTCAAAGGATTTGAAAACTTCAGCCTACACAACAACCTGCACACAGATGTTTATAGCAGCTTTGTTTATCATTGCCAACACTTGGAAGCAACCAGGACATCCTCTAGTAGGCAAATGAATACATAAACCAGTGGTGCATCCAGACAGTGGAATATGGTTCAGCACTACAAAGAAATGAGCTGTCAAGCCATGAAGAGACATGGAGGAACCTCGAATGCGTGTTACTTAGTGAAAGCTGTATGATTCCAACTATATGACATTCTGGAAAAGACGAAACTATAAAAATAGTATATAAAGATCAGTGGTTGCCAAGAGTTGGGCGGAGAGATGGATGTGTAGGTGGTTCACAGAGGACTTTTACGACAGGGAAAATACTCCGGGTGATGCTGTCGTGGTGGATATGTGTCAACGTGTCACTACACATTCGCCCAAACCACAGAGTACGGCACCGAGCGTGAGCCCTGCTGTGACTCCGGACCTGAGGGGTGGTGATGTGCTCACGTGGGTTCGGTTGTGACTAATGCATTGCTCTGGTGGGGGGCCGTGGGGGGATGAGGGTAGATAGGAAATCTCTCTGCTTTGTGCTCAGTTTGCTGCTCTAAAAAATAAAGCCTAAACAAAGCAGTCAGAGTTCCTGAAGACTGTCCTGTGACCAAGCAGGAAGGACTCCCTTCGCTCAGAGGGAAAGCGCTGGTTATGTATTTGCTCTTCTCCCAAGAACACGCAGTCTAATTTTGATCCTCTTTACCGACGGGAGGAAGAGCATGTCTGTCAGGTAAGCTGATGCAGGTGCGGAGACGGCACCTGGCACGACACTGCCACTGGGCACCCTGCGGCTGAGGCCGGCAGCCGCTGTTGTCCCCAGAGTGCGTCTGCTTTCCAGAGTGGAAAATGGAAAGGGGTCCAATCGCCCGCACAGCCCTGAAGTCCTTGATGGTAGCCCAGACTCTACAGTCTTCCCCAGATACTACCTTGGCTGAGGTGGGGAAGACTCCCAGGGACTGTATTTGGCCTTTTCTGCCTTAATATCCTGCTCACAGCTGGGGCCAGAGGGCTTGTCTGGCAGCTGCTGGGTGCCTCTGTCCAGGGCTGTGCCAAAACGTCTAGCAGATGGGTGTGGGGCACAGGGCCTCTGCCAGATGGACTCGGGCCAGGCTCCGTCTGTCATTTTAACTGTGGGTCCGTGATGGTGTCTGCGTCCCCTGGAGTGGGCAGGAGCTCAGGCCCCAGACCCAGCCATTGTCGAAAGACCCGGGGCCTGGCCACTACCCAGCCATTGTCTGAAGGCCCGGGGCCCGGCCACTCACTCTGCCCATCACGCGGTCAGGCCCGCTGGAGAAGGGGGTGGATGTTTGCTGTATTCCGCAGGACTGTTGTGGGTCTTCCCTGCAGTCCGGGCCTCCCTTTCAGCCTCCGGCTCTGACCCATGGACCAACTCAGACCTCGTCTTCTTCTCTGAAGGGAGTGGTGTTGACCTTCTCCCGGCTCTCGGGAGCTTTTGGTGTGTCCATGTCAAGTGTGTCCGTCCTAGGGACACCCAGTCTGGCTGCCACGGCAGTGGGCACCACGGGCCAGCGCACCTTTACTGCCTGTGAGGTCATCATACCTACCTGGCCCCATGGGCTCCATTTTACCTCGTCGCTTTGCTGTCTGGGAACTCTTGTCACCCACGGATAGGAGTGCCAGGCCCAAGAAGATGTCACGCAGTGTTGGCGCTTTGGCTGGGCTGCTGGCAATCCCTGTGAGGGCCTGTGATGACCCAGGTCAGGATGGGACGGGTGGCTTGGGTTCTGCGGGCCACGCAGTCTGCAGCGTGTGTGGCCTTGCCCTGGTACTGGAAGGCAACTGCAGACCACGAGTCAAGGCAAGGGTGAGACCGTGCTCCGGGGAAATGTGGATTGTGGAAATGGGCAGCCAGTGGGGCCTGCAGACCCCTGGGTTAGAGCCAAGCCCCAGAGGCACCTTGGTCTCGGAGAAGCCGGGGGAAGGATTTCCTGGGAGCTGGAGAATGACCGTGGACCTCTGCTGCCACCTTGTGGCAGAGCTGACGTATCTGACCCGCGTCCTTTTCTCCTGGTTTAGAAATGTCCTGGTGGGAGGCGCTTTTTCATCCTTGCAGGACAGGCAGCTCTGTTGGCCCCGCGATCTGGACTGTGTGCCCCGCCTTTGGCAGAGGCCCTTAGGACCCTGTGGGATGCAGCCTCGAGAGGACAGGGCCTCGGACTCTGAAGGCCACAGGAGTGGTAGCACACCTGTGTCTGAGGAGTGCGTTCTGAGAGGAGACCCGGCCCCTCGTCCTTGTCCATCCATGTGGCTCCTGCAAAGCACCCGCGTCTTGCAGAGCCAGCGAGCCTGGCGTTGTGACCTGGGCTAACTTGGCAACTTTTCTCTTTTTAGAGGCAGAATCCTTTCTTGAGAACAGCATCTTTCTACTCCTGACCTGCTCCCCCTTTCCGGTTCCCCCCTCTTTGCCTGGCAGGCTGGGTGGCACCCTCTCTCCTGTGCAGCCTTTCGCTAATCCTGGACTCTGCAGGGGCTCCAAGACCCTCAGGACCGCCAGTGACTCCTGGGTCGCACTGTGGCCCAGCACACACTGAGCTCCAGCCTGATGTCCAGCCCAGCAGGTCCTCAGCTGAGGTCCAGTACCCCACTGCACCACGCTGTGGGCCCCACACCCTCCCCCAGCTCATTTCTAGAACACTTCCCCCTGCAGCATGCTGTGGGCCCTGTGCCTTCCCCTAACTCATTTCTAGAATAGTCTTCCCCCTGGCACCCTGCTGTGGGCCCCGCCCCCTCCCCTAACTCATTTCTAGAACACTCTTCCTCACCTGTCTCCCTGGTTCTTGCTCTGACTTCTCCACGAGACCCTGCTGTCCTCCCGTGTGATGCTGACTGCTCGTGACATGTTGCAGCCTGTCTCTGTTCCCTTCCCTGCTCTTGTCACTTCTGCCTGGTGCTCTGGGGCTGTCACGCAGGCTGGGGTTGGGGTTCTGTTCCCTCTACTGTACTGGAGCTGCAGGTCATGGGAGGCAGCAGAGCCCAGCCCTGGCCCTTCGTGCCTCCGTCGTGCGAGCACTGGCAGTGTCGGGAGGCACTGCCCGGGGGGCTCCTCCTCAGGGTGCATTGTCACTCGGTGTTTCCGAGACCTGCTCTCATCATTTTCCTACCTTATCTTTCCTGACAACTTAGATATTTATTAAACCCCAAAATCATGAGCCTTGAGAAATGATATTCCACGTGCTGATCCTCTGGAGGACACCTGGAGCTGAGCTTGTTCCCTGCTTGCCCTGGGAAGTGGTTTCACGATGTCCCTCGACGTACGACTGTCACCCAGAGCCTCCGGCATCTCTCCGTTTTCAGTGTGAGGCCATTTGCTCGTTTGACCCTTTTGAAGGTCAGGAGAAGCTGGCAGGACTCCCGCAGGCACAGGCACCGTCATCCTGGAAGCCTTCGGGGTCCTCAGTCCCCACTGCAGCCTGAGCCTTTCTTCTGGCCGCACTGTCCATTTCTTTAGCCCCTCTTTTGCCTTTTCTGGGGCCTTCTCCAGTGTTTTGTGTTCTTTTAAATGTTTCATGGTTAAAACTGGACACATCCCCCTAGAAGCTATAAATCAACCATAGCAAGAACTGATCTCTTTCCAGGTGACTGTAAAAATGATTTTTAAAAAACGATTCTTTAAAAATTGTAGTCAGTTAAGCAGATAACAGACCCAAGACACAGCCAGGAGAGTGAGGGGTGGACGTGGCATGGGACAGGGTTAGGAGAGTGAGGGGCGAACCCAGCAGGGGACAGGGTTAGGAGCGTGAGGGGCAGACCTGGCACGGGACACACCCATCTTGGCTGTGAGTTTCTGACTCGTCTTGGTTTTGGTGACCTTGACTGTCCTAGGCAGGACTAATCAGGCATTTTTCAGGATATCCCTCAGCTGGGATCTGATGCTTTTCTCGTGGGTACAGGAAGGGGCTATGAGTTTGGGGAGGAAGCCCCCAGAGGTTAAGTACCACTGTCACCCCATGGTATCAGGCACACCCTGTCCCTGTGACTTACACATGAGGCTGAACTGGGCCCTAGCTGGCGGCAAGGTCTTCCTCCTCCATGCTGTCCTCTTATAGGACGTCGGTCTGTGCAACCTAAGGGGTAAGATAAGATTGTAGTTGTATTCAACGCTTACTTTTAAAATTTTACAAGGACTTATACTGATGTAGTGGGTGAGATTAGAATTTGACTGTGACTTTTTTACTTTCTGGTCTAAAACTGATTGTACCGGTACCTTTTGCGAAATGACCTCTCCAGTCCCCATGACCTCTCAGGTCAGTCATCTCTATTCCCTGCATGTCGTCCTCCCCGGCGCCCGCTGGTGTGGCTGCTCTGCTGTGCCAGGAACACAGAGTTTCAGAGTTTCGGAAAACATCAACCTTGATTCCTTCAGAGGACCTTCCACACTCGGCAGCTCCAGGAGAGCTGATTGAGGCGTCCCGCTGGGGATTCGGTTGAGGTGGCGTCTGGTCTCTTCATGAGTGGAAAGTGCAGCCACTTAACCCCCTTGAGCCCCAAGCCCAGGCGTGTACTTTCCGCTGTGCAGATTCCCTTTCACGTCCTGCGGAACCATGCATGTCCGTTCTTTCGAGAGTCTTTCCTGGTCCTCACACAGTGCGTGGGCTTGGCATGGGCTGCGGTCTTTGGCTCTGTGATTCACTGACTCTCCCAAAGGGGTGACCAATAGGTGCCTGCAGGGCAGCCGTGGCAATTCGGGGTCTATGGGCCTGGGGTCAGGGATGCTCCTCAGAGAGTGTGGCAAAGGACCCCCAGCAAAATAGGTTGTTTGTTTTTTTTTATTTTTAAATTTTATTTATTTTGAGACAGAGTCCCATTCTGTAGCGCAGTTTGGAGTGCAATGGCACGATCTCGGCTCACTGCAACCTCCATCTTCCGGGTTCCAGCAATTCTCCTGCCTCAGCCTCCTGAGTAGCTGGAATTACAGGCACCCACCACCACACCCGGCTAATTTTTTTTTATTTTTGGTAGAGACAGGGTTTCACCATGTTGTCCAGGCTGGTCTCAAACTTCTGACCTCGGGTGATTCACCCACCTTGGCCTCCCAAAGTGCTGGGATTACAGGCATGAGCCACCATGCCTGGCCTGTTTGTTTCTTTTAAATAAATGCTTCTCAATTTATAACGTGCCTTTAGTTGATTTCCGGCATCCTAAAATGGCTATTTTTTATGATTTTGTCCCATTTGTCATTGTCTTGGGGAGGGGATGTGCTGAGCCCCTCACTCTGCCTCCTGGGAGTCCTGTCTCCCATATCGTTTCTCTCGGACACTCAGGACAAGTCTAAGGATCACACCACTGCACTCAGATGCAAGTTCGTTTCCAGAGCACATGTGCTTTTAGAACCCTCTGAGTTTTGCTGAGTGTTTAGATCTCATTTCCTTCTTTTTCTACATTTGTTCCATTGTCTGACTAAGAGACTCAGGGCATCAGGCAAGTCATGTCAGAAAGATTTGCCTTGAGAACCCACATCCCAGAATTCCTAAACTTAATCATGGAAGGAAGGAGCAGACTGACAATGCATTTCCTATGTCCTCTAAAGAGATTTCTCCTCTGCTGCTGTGGGCCAGGGCTCTGGATGGGCCCCGCGTGGTGGGGGCCTTCAGTTTCTCTGAGATTCAAAGCTCTTTGGAGAGAGGACACTTTGCTGGAGAGAAGGTGCATGGTCCATTTCTTCAGGAGTCCGTAGCTTCTGCAGTTGTGAGCCTCTGCCCTCATCGAACCCCCTCAGCATGCTGGCATAGCTCCCTGCACAGGCAAAACCCCTTCCCACTGGGCCTCTCCTCGGCATTCCTTCTCTGGGCCTGGCTTTAGAGTGTCCCAGTGTCTCTCGCAGTGTTTTCTGAACTTTTTGTGGCCTAGAGGTACCAGGACGGTTCTTTTAAGACACTTGTAAGAAGCCAAGCCACAGGAAGCTGCTTTCCTTGTGCAAATCCTGGGTTACTGAGCTTCCTCCCCCAGACCCCACCTGAAGAGCAAAGTTCTGAAGGAGAAGTGGCTGTTAATACAGTGCGGCTGGCTACACCCGGTGTGAAGGGAGCCCCCGCTGTTCCTCTGCCGGCTGCCCGGGCGGCTGGCTACACCCGGTGCGAAGGGAGCCCTTGCTCCACAGGCTGCCCAGGCACCCTGTAGGGCCCTCCCCACCTGCTCCCCAGGCTCATACACTTGTCCCACTTGAAGCAGGGAGGCCTGGTTCCCCTGACATTCTGCTGCTGGGAAGATGGAGCTCTAGGGCAGTGCAGGCATGTTCTTCAAGTGGGCCCTCATCCTGGCAATCTTATGCCATGGCAACTGCCAGTAACCTCAGCTTTTACCCACCAGCCTGAGACCAGCTTCTGCTGCCCTGCTGCAGTCTCCACCTTAGTTTGGGGCCTGCCTACTCAGCAGGGGAGCGGCCTCCCTGGGCCTCCGAGAGGCAGGTTTCCCTAGGCAAGTAGGAGGCTGCGGCCCCAAGGGGATGGAGGCAGCCTTCCCCTGACTCTTTTGGGGGCATGCAGTGAACATGGGCCTTGCAACCCTCGACCAGTCTCCAGGCGGGGCAGATGGCCCCTCTGTGCCCCAGAGCCTCGTCCTAACATCTGTGCAAATGTGCACTGTGGAGACCACTCGTGCCCCCACCAATGGCACTGGCTCTGCAGGGCGCCCCCCCTTTCTTGCACAGTGCAGGCATCTCTTAGGCTGCTCCTCTGAGCTCCTCCATGGGAGGTTCATGAACACACAGCCTTTCGGAGGCCTCTGTAATGCGCTGAGCAGTTCTGTCACTGAACGGGAAGAGGAGACCTGCTAGACTACGGACAGCAGGCTCGCTGGGAGAGTAGGGTAGAGAGTGAGGCCGCTGACCTGTTGGGAGTGTGTGTGCGCATGCTCAGCACAGCCTAGGGCAGGGCTTCTAGCGCAGACAGCACGGCAGCGGGCTCAGGAGGCCTCTGAAGGGAGGGGAGAAAGCCTGGACCGGGACACCAAGGGCCACCCCGGGACAGCGGCCGCCCCTCCCCACCCCTTCCCCCCTGCCTGGGTTGTGAAATGGCAGAAGCCCGTCTCTAATTAAACGCTCATCCTTACGTAAATCATAGCTTTAATAAAGTAATTAATCAATGGTTTGGGAATTGGGTATACTAACATTTATAAGCCAGCATTATGATGCTGAAAATGTTTAATGATGAGGCCTTCCCAGAAAGGCAGAGAATCGAGAGTGACATAGTCACTGTCTGCCTTCGTCCCTGCTGTCTATAAAGAAGGAGTGCTGTGCCCTCTGCCCTTCTCTCCCGGGCCCTTGGCAGCTTCTCCGGCGGGCAGCAGTCCCCACACTGCCCAGGTGGAGCGGCCCCTCCGCCCCCCACTCTGGAGCAGAAGTCAGTTTTCTCAACGAGTGTCTCTGTAGTCTGTCCTGCCCTCCTGGCTGGTTTGTTCTTCTCTCCTGGGCTTAAGGAAAGGCCTCCTGACTTGCCTCCCTGCAACTGGCTCTGCTCCGAGGGCCCTGATCACAGGCTCACTGAGGTGTCTGTCCAGGCCATGAGGCTGGCTAGCTCCAGGCAGATCCTCCACACACTCCTCAGGGCGGTGCCGGCTGTCTCTACAAAAAATATAAAAATTAGCCGGATGTGTGGCACGCGCCTGTAATCCCAACTAGCCGGGAGGCTGAGGTGGGAGGATCGCTTGAGTCTGGGAGGTGGAGGTTGGAGTGAGCCAAGATCACGCCACTGCTGTCCAGCCAGGGCAACAGAGTTAGGCGCTGTCTCAAAAACAAAAAACAAACAAACAAAAAAAAAAAGTATCAAAACTGATTAACAGCTTAGGGAATTAATGTAAGAAAACATGAGAATTTGATGTGCATATAGATGGTGAGGTCTGTTGTTGAAAGTCTGGCTCTCAGCAGTGCAGAGGCTGTAGTAGGATTTTCTAAAGAACTTTATAGCTTTTCAACCTGAATTGTGCTGTATTCCACACAATGGAAAGCATTGCACTGGTCATGTTACGGGAAGGGGGTCCCGATCCGGATTCCAAGAGAGGAGTCTTGAATCTCACACAAGAAAGAATTCAGGGCAAGTCCATAGAGTAAAGTGAAAGCAAGTTAGTTTGTTTGTTTATTAGACAGAGTTTCGCTCTGTCACCCAGTCAGGCTGGAGTGCAGTGGCGCACATGTGGCTCACTGTGACCTCCACTTCCCAGGTTCAAGCGATTCTCCTGCCTCAGCCTCCTGAGTAGCTGGGATTACAGGTGTGCGCCAGGATGTCTGGCTAATTTTTGTATTTTTAGTAGAGACGGGGTTTCATAATTTTGGTCAGGCTGGTTTCAAACTCCTGACCTCATGTGATCCTACTACCTTGGCCTCCCAAAGTGCTGGAATTCCAGGCGTGAGCCACCGCACATGGCCAAAGCAAGTAGATTAAGAAGCTAAAGGGACAAAGAATGGCTACTCCATAATCAGAGCCGCCCTGAGGGCTGCTGGTTGCCCGTTTTTATTGTTAGTTCTTAATTGTATACTAAACAAGGGGTGGATTATCAATGAGTTTTCTGGGAAAGGCATGTGCAATTCCTGGAACTGAGAGGATTTTACACCATATAGGGTAACTTCCTGATGTTGCCTTGGCATTTGTAAACTGTCATGGTGCTGGTGGGAGTGTAGCAGTGAGGATGACTGGAGGTCGTGCTCATCTCCATCTTGGTTTTGGTGGGGTTTGGCCAACTGTTTTACTGCAACCTGTTTTATCAGCAGAGTCTTTATGACCCTGTGTCTTGTGCTGACCTCCTATCTCATCCCGTGACTTAGAATGCTTAACCATCTGGGAATGCAGCCCAGCAGGTCTCAGCTTTATTTTACCCAGCCCTTACTCAAGATGGAGTCACTCTGCCAAATGCCTCTGAGAGTCAGAACTTCAGCTTTGGGAAATTGACCGCTCTCTGCTGTGCAGCCACCCCCGGGACCCCACACCTGCATCATGTTGACAGTGAGTCCCACCCCCATGGCCCCGCACCAACCTCCTGTTGTACAGTGAGTGAGTCGTGGCTTCCTCCTGAAGTTGAGCACTCCTGGGAGCAAGAGAAGAAACAAATTTGGCAGATGGAGCTTAACAAATGCAGCTGTACTAGTTCGTTTTCACACTGCTATAAAGACATACCCAAGACTGAGTAATTTATAAAGGAAAGAGGTTTAATTGACTCACAGTTCTATATGGCTGGGGAGGCCTCAGGAAACTTACAGGAAACTTAGAATCATGACAGAAGCCGAAGGGGAAGCAAGCACCTTCTTCGCAAGGTGGCAGGAGAGAGAAGTGTGGGTGAAGGAGGAACTTGCCAGACAGAACCATCAGATCTCGTGAGAACTTGCTGTCTTGAGAACAGTATGATGGAACTGCCCCCATGATCCAGTCACCTCCTGCCAGGTCCCTCAACACGTGGGGATTGTGGGGATTACAAGTCAAGATGAGATTTGGGTGGAGACACAGCCAAATCATATCAGCAACCAGCAAGACTCGCTGCGGGCACACGCAGGGGACGGAGTGGGCACCCCCATCCAGCAGGTGGAGACAAGGCCTCAGGCCATGGGCAGGCAGGAGCTACCCCCACCTCACAGTTATTAAATAACTATGTTACATAGGTAACTGTAGGGCAGTAGGGCTTTCATTCGTCAATATGTAGCATTTTTATGTTCACACAGTTTTGGACTTTGCTTACCAGTTACTTAATGCCATCAGATGGAAAGCTGAGAGAAAGCCTGTTGTCCCCTCAGGCATCTCTGTAAAGAAGGCATTGCCAAGCTGAGGGGCGCTTCCCCGGCCTCACAACAGTACAACCTTAGAACCTAAAAAATCCAGCATGCTACTTGTGGTGCATGCCAGGCTCAGAACTTTCCCACATTAGCCCCCGGCAGCTTATTCACAAAGACCGTCTGGTTCCAGCCAGTTGCTGAGGTGCTGCCCGTGTCAGGAGAGTGGGTGGAGGAGGCGAGAAGGGCTTCTTGGGACAGAGGGCATTTCTACTTCACCAGGATTCCAGACACGGGCCACCCCCCCGAGCACGACTGGATGGTGCCCAGGCCTAGTGTATGTGCCCATGAGTGTGAATGGCCAGTGCCAGTGGCAGAGGTCAGACCTAAGGGTCTAGGAGCTCTGGAAGGATCGTCTGTTTCTGGGCAGACCACAGGTGGCTGCTGTGGCCCCGTGCAGGGCAGGGTCATGGAGGGACCACCTTGCTGGGAGGAGCTTGCGGCCCTGCCTGCCTGGGCAGGAGCTCAGGGAACATCTGACTCCCTCTTAAAGTCATAAAATCATATTTGAATGTGAAATCTGTTTTTTAAATGTTGGAAACAAATTTGGACCATGTTGGCAATTGACTCACCTGTGCTTGTCACCACTTGGTGACCTCTGAGGATGGCGTGGACGTTGTCTGGTCACCAGAGGGACAGCCAAGCACAGGGAAGGCTGGGGGCTGAGCCAGGACCTGTCCTGGGTAGGGAAGGGAGGAGCTGGGCTGGCCGGCACCCCCACAGCCTGGGACTGCCACCGAGGCTCTGATTCACAAGTCCATAGAGCTCAGGAGTCTGGGTCTACATGGAGGTTGTCAAGGGCCCAGACTCAAAGCAAGGCCAGGCTGAGCAGGCCCTTCAGGAAGATGCTGCACAGTGACTGGAGCCCGGCCGGCAGCTTCTCTTCCTGGCAGTGTTGTGTCCTGTCACTAGCTCCGACCGGGGCGCGTGTTAGAGCAGGGACTGGAAGTCGTGAATGAATCACCAAATGCTTTCCTAGAGGTTGACCGAAATTTGTGATTAGCTAGGATATCCATTTCCAAGGCACAGTATTTGCCGTGACAGAGTCTAGGAGTGGCCTCCCTGTGCAGCTTGTGCCTGGGGAGGGGCCAGCTGCCTCCTCGCCACTGCCCAGCACGGCTTGTCCCTGTGCCCACCAAAGAAATCCTCGTGCTGGCCTCACAGCAGAAGACGGCCACTGCCCTGCTCTCCTCAGACCACCACGTCCACGAGTGCTGCAGTGTGAGGTGCAGCCGGATGCCTCAGAGGCAGCAGCGCCTGTGAGACGGCGGGCAGATGGAAGCAGCCATCGGACTCCAAAGGAAGCAGCACTGAAAATCAGATGTGTCTCTCAGAGGGCCCACAAGGGAGGTGGTATGAAAGGGTTTTAAAAGGACAAAACAGACTTCGGAGCTGCCTCTAGAGAGCAACAGGTGAGTTCCGAGGTCACCTGGCACATTTTTCGGCAGAGCCCAGGAGTGCCCACTTCTGAATGCTGAGTGCAGACCCCGTGAAGCAGCAGGCATGGGGAGGCACTGTGATTCCCTCAGAGCGCTGCTGGAAATGTCACTCCGCTTGGTGTCCGCCTGTGCTCAGGGTGGGCAGCGCCACTGAATGACGAGGGCGGCTTGGGAGGCTGATTTGAGAATGCCGCAGCAGCCTCTGCTGACAATGGGGGCTGCTCCCCGCTCACAGAGCCACAGGTTCCTGTGGGTTTGTTTACGAGGATGTAGGAATCATAGGAGTTAGGTACATCTTTTCCTGTGGTAAGTGCCAGACGAGGGGAGCCAAGACAGAGAGCAGCCCACGACTCCCTTGGGCCCCGGGGGTAAGGCCTACACAGGCTCCCAGAGTGTGGATGAGGCCTGTCCTGTTTAAACTTCATTCCCCAGGACCTGCCTGGGAGCCTCCTGCACAAGACTTGCCCCACTCTGGAGGCTTAGCAGCACCTGAGGTGCTCTGTGGCCTGTTGGCAGAGAGGAGTCTGGCGCTCCTATGCGCGGGGGTCACAGCAAAGCCAAGTGGCTGTAGCACTTTTAACCCTGGCCTCAGGTCTCCACACCTCCCTGTGGACCATCAGCTCCCAGTCACAGAGGACACTGACCTGGAGCACCTTAAGGAACCGCTCTGCAAGTCCCTGTGCATCTGAGAGGTCAGAGAGGCAGAAATACAGATCCAGGGTTCAAACCTAACTTGCCTCAGCATCCCAGGCACTCACATGGTGTGCTGGGCCTGGCCTGTCCACGTGGCCCCTGTGTGAGGAAAACTGAGCCTGGGCATGGCCCCACGTCCCTGCGGGCTGCCCATGGACCTGGACCCTGGTTCTGGCAGACGAGGCTGCATAGCGGACCAGCTCCTCCTGAGCCATTTTCGAGCCAGGCTACACCTGCCAGCTTGGGACAGACAGACCCTGGGCCCAGGGTCTTGAGCTTGACCAGCAGGAGGCCTGAGCCTTATGCCCTGGGGAGAAGAGACCGCAGAAGACCAGCGTCACGGCAACCCCAGGGGAACAGGCCCCAGCCTGGGTGGGGTCTGGATCTCAGGTCAACAGGGGAAGCTGTGGCCGCAGGCAGGTAACCTCACCAAACAAAAAGCTGCCCATCTTCCAGAATCTGAGCAAGAAGTCTGTGAGTCCTTGATCACCAGAGGGGCAAGGTGGGGCCCGAGATGACAGGGGGTGCAGGCCACCCCCAGCAGCTCCTCCTTCAGCCTTACAGAGGGGCTACCTGGTCTGCTCAGAGCTTTGCCTGCTTTCCTGGCCATGGGCTGCCCTGCTCCAGGGGCCGATGTCAGCACATCTGTGGGGGATACAAACAGAAGGAACCTCGGACCCCTTCCTGGTTCCTCCTTACTCATCTGATTCAAACCCTCCCAATTCTGCCTCCAAAGTGGACCCTGACTCTCCCCAATCCTTACCATCCAGTCTCCAAGACCAGTCCATCCAGGCAGTGGCCAGAGGGCAGCCCACCTGCACCAGGCCTGTGTGTGCCTTTCCTGGCACCTGGAATGGGATTTGGTGCTGCCTGTGGCCAGGCCTGCTGGTCATGCCTTCCTGCCCTGCTGGGCCTCATCTCCATGACAGCGTCTTGGCCTTCCTGCCATCCTTTGTAAGCACTGCACGCTACCTGGTCCGGGATCATGCGTGCTGGCTCCTCTACTTGCAGTACTTGGCTACACTTTCCAGTTTATTCATTAAAATGTTGTGACATGTGAGAACTAGCATATGACACATATGTAACGTGAGCTGCGGAGCGCAGCTTTCTAATGAACAGCCGTGAACCCACGCCCAGGCTAAGCGAGATGACCCGTGCTGCCGCGGGTGCTTCCTCTTCTGGATCCTCCTCTACCAGACGTTACCGTGATCCTGAATTTTGTTTTCTCTTTAAAATAATTTTATTTTCTTACACGAGATTGCTTGTTTCTGAACTCTTAGAAAGTGGTGTCAGTCTCTATGTAGACTTCCCAAATCTGTTCTTTTTAGTTACACACAAGTTGTCTCAGATTCGTGTGTGTTTCTGGGCAGAGCTGCAGTTTCTGCACCCGGCTGCGTGGTGTTGCTCTGTGTGAATATGCATAATTTATGTGTTCTCCCAACAGGGCATGCAGCTCGCTTGCCATTGTGAGGGATGCTTCTGTGGACATTCCTGTGTGGTTTTTTTTGGTGCACACGTCGGGTGTTTTTGGTTTAAGGAAGTGGAACTGCTGCAGCATCAAGTCTGTGAAAGGCAAACTTTCAGGAACCTCCAGGACCATGTCAGTTTTTGTTTCAAAGCACAGGTATCGATTCCCATCCCCCAGCAGCGTGTTAGTGCCACAGATGATCTATAGTCCCACCAACGTTCTGAATGTTTGGCAGTGCCGCGAATATAAATAATGTTTCGCTGTGGTCTGTATCTCCGTCCCATGTGCTCTTATGCTGTGACTTTGATGTGCCTCCCACCAGGGGGGGGCTCGTGATCCCCCTTTAATCTGGGCAGGCATGTGCCTCCAGCGGAAATGATGTTATGTGACGTCCGTGTCCAAGCCACAGGCAGTAGCACGGTGCTACAGGGCTCCCAGGATGCTGGCTCTTGGAGCCCAGGGACAGCGCTGTGAGGAGGACAGGCCACGGCGCCCTAGCTTCACGTTATAGGACATGGCTACGTGCATGTGGAAATTCTCCTACAGGCAGTTTCATGTCGAAGGCCCACTTGTAGCCCTGGGTTGTCTGCCTCTTGAGGTTCGCGGCCGTGTGGAATGCCTACATTCTGGATTTGGCTGGCTGCCTCCTCTGGCGTGGTGCAGAGCCCACCTGCAACCCCATATTTGCTCTGGTAGATCTGAGGCGTGATTCCATTCAGAGTTATTTTTCCTGTGAGGCGAGCGAGCCTCCTGAGTGGCACTGCACGTTGTACTGCATGGCATGATGAGGCGTGTGGTCTGGCCTCTCCTTCACTGGTGCTGAGACTGAGGAGCCAGCTTAGGGGGTCAGCCTGATCCGCCACTGCTGGGTTCCCCACCAGCCTTGCAGCTTGCTGTCAATATTCACTGATGGTCGTTGCCTGGATGCAGTACACCGTTAGGGGTTGCAGAATGGTGATTTTCTAATTGTGTTATTCTTTCTGTACTTATTAGTTGGGATTCATCTATGTGGAATAACGTTTGCCTCATCCACTAGGGCTGTTTGGTTACCTAAATTGTGGTTCATGCCAGAAAGGCAGGATAGATGCTTCATTCTTTGCACTCAGTTGTTCTCACTGGGACGAGCTGGTTTCTGGAAGCCCCAGTGTTGTCCTGTGAGTTTGTCTTTGCCTGGTTTTCTTTCCCTGTGAAGCATTATTATTATACACACAGTGGAGTTTGGCCAGTGCAGCTGCCATTTCTTTACTCAAATTGTTCTGTGGTTTTTGGACTCCCCTGTCTTTCTGATGTAACCACATCAGTCTTGGATGGCTTTATCGCCTTCTGTCATATATGTTCCCACCTTACCTTCTATATTTTCTTCCACAGAGCGCCCAGAATCAAACTATTGTAGGAGGCCTGTTTTTGTCCAGATAATAATCATACTATTTGGGGAATAATAGTTAGAGACCACAGCGTGAGTATTAGGAGTGCTCGTTGCAATTGGGTTGTCATTGCTTTTTTATAATTTAGTGAACAGAAATAAATCTTTGTAATTTTAAAAGAAGAGAAAATTAAGGTAAATATTTCTAAATCATGTTTAAGATTACATTATTTTAACTTAAAAAATTTAAATTTATACTAGTTTTTCTTTTCTCTCATCATTACCATGATTACTTATTTGTTTTAGCCTAAATAAATGTGTAACAGGTTTGGAGAATAATACCAGTATCATGGTTAATGACTAAATTTAGAGTAGTATATCTCTTTGCACTTTTTTCTGTCTGTGTAATATAGTCCCTTGAGGATATGCAGTCAGATTCCTGTGTTTTAAGGTCAGTGCCCACTCCTCTCTGTGGTTATAGCTTCAACTGAAATTCCTGCATTTGATTATGTAAAATACAAACATTTACATGATTCTAAAGTCAAAATTATTGCAAGAGCTATTCACAAAAGTCTCACTTCCCTCCCTTTCTCTCCATTCAGTTCCCTCCCTTCCCCTGTAAGTAGCTTTTAATTTTTTTAATCTTTCCATTTTTTCTTTTTGAAAACATGAACAAATGTGTGCATACATGAATTCTTCAATTTAGTAAACTTTTCCTCCATGTTCATATTTCTTTTCACTTTTAGGAAGGTTTGTATTTTTTTTCTTGGCTTTATATTATCACTCTCTATATAATTTGCATAAACCCCTCTTTTTTACATAATTTCTATTGACTTACTATTGTATGCAGTATTAAAATTAGCCAGAAGTCTCTTCTTCCTCCTCTCCCACTCCTAATATGCAGTATGAAAATCAGCCAGAAGTCTCTTCTTCCTCCTCTGCCACTCCTAATGTTCGTTTGCTCTCCCACCTCTTCTCCCATTTCATTAGTGTATTAATTTTATGTTTTAAGCACATTTGATGATTACATATTATCCTGTCACCCTTAACTCCATCATTTAGTCCTAGTTCAGTAGTTAAATGTGTTTGACACTTATCACCATACCTTATGACAAAGCTTCTCCAATTATTTCGTGGTTGGCCCAACCCCATTTTATAGTAGGTTCTTCAGGATGGGCTCATCAGAAAAATATTATCTGTATTCTTGTGGAGTCATGTCTTTTTATCTGAAGCCTTCACAGGAGAAGGGTAATTTGGCTCCATAAAATCCTTAGTTCACATTTTTCTCTTTAGTATCTTAAATATGTTGCTTTACACCATGGTGATTCTGACTGTGTGTAGGCCTAGGCTGATGTGTGTGTTTATGTCTAGTTTTGTTGTTGTTGTTGTTTTTGAGATGGAGTCTCACTTTGTCGCCCAGGCTGGAGGGCAGTGGTGCAAACTTGACTCACTGCAACCTCCACCTCCCAGGTTCAAGCAGTTCTCCTGCCTCAGCCTCCCAAGGAGCTGGGATTATAGTTGCCTGCCACCACACCCGGCTAATTTTTGTATTTTTAGTAGAGACGGGGTTTCACCATGTTGGTCAGGCTGATCTCA
>NW_012117154.1:9520851-9525489 GCF_000951035.1 Colobus angolensis palliatus
ATTCTCCTGCCTCAGCCTCCCGAGTAGCTGGGATTATAGTTGCCTGCCACCACACCCGGCTAATTTTTGTATTTTTAGTAGAGACGGGGTTTCACCATGTTGGTCAGGCTGATCTCAAACTCCTGACCTCAAGTGATTCGCCTGCCTCAGCCTCCCAAAGTGCTGGGATTTCAGGCTTGAGTCATAGTGCCCAACTCTATGTCTTAGTTTTTAACCAAAAGTTTAAAAGTAAAAATATAAAAATTTTAAGATTAGAAATAAGCTTATAGAATAAAGATATAAAGAAAATATTTTGTGGAGCTGTACAATTTGTGTGAGTGTGTGTTTTTTAAGCTAAGAGCTATAAAAATTTAAAAGCTTATAGAGTAAAAATGTTAGAGTAAACTAATTTAATTTATTGAAGAAAGAAAAATATCTTCATAAATTTAGTATAGCCTAAGTGTACAGTATCTCTGAAGTCTACAGTAGTCATCCTGTCCCAAGCCTTCATATTTACTCACCACTCACTCTCGGACTCACCCAGAGCAACTTCCAGTCCTGTGAGCTCCATTCATCGTAAGTGCCCTAGATAGATGTACCGTTTTATTATCGGCTCACTGCAACCTTGACCTCCTGAGCTCAAGTGATCTTCCTGCCTCAGCTTCCTGAATAGCTGGCATGTGCCACCATGCCAGGAGAATTTTAAAATTTTTTATAGAGCCGAGGTCTCTCTATATTCCCTAGGCTGGTCTCAAACTCCTGGGCTCAGGGGATCCTCCTGCCTCAGCCTTCCAAAGTGCTGGGATTATAGATATGAGCCACTGCACCCGGCCTTTTAAAATCTCTTATACCATATTTCGTGGAACATTTTCTATGTTGTTTAGATATGTTTAGGAACACAAATACTTAAAACTGTGTCACAGTTGCCTACAGTTGCCTTCGGTACAGTAATGTGTTGTGTACCGCTTTGTGGCTTAAGAGCATTAGGCTGCACCACCTAGCCTAGGTGTGTAGGCTCTCTCCTAGGTTTGGGTAAGTATGTTCTATGATGTTTGCACAGTGATGAAATCACCTAACAGTGCATTCCTCAGAACATGCCCTTGTCATTAATGCAGGACTGTGTCTCCCCACGCTCTTGGAAGATGCAACAGGAATCGCAGTTGTGTGTATGTTGGATCTCTTTTGCCTGTCTTTTGTGTCTGTCATGTTCTCCTGAACCTTTTTTACCTCTCTTTCTGTTTAATTATTTTCATTCTCTTCATTCTGTTTTCTTCCTGTGCCTTCTGTGATGTCTCCTTACTCTTACATTTCTTCTACTTTTCATTTCTGAAAAAAAAATCTAATTTGTTCTTGAGTTCTGTCAATAATAAAATACCTTCCTGTTTTCTTGCCATTCCACTTCTGAGATGTTCTAATACTATTTTAAATTATGTTCTTCTAAAATGTTGGTTATTTTCTTGATTTTTAGTTCAGTTTCCCATATTATGCTATGATTTTCACTTTCTTTGTGTCCACAGTTTTGTGGTATATTTTCATTATTGGCTACTATGGTATTTATCATACTTTTACTTCTTTTTGGTAATATTCGCATGCAGGATTTGAACATAATTTTTTGTTTCCGATTTTCAAATAAGGGTCTTCCTGGACTATTAGGAGAAAGTTTTCTGTAGAGGAGTTGGGAATGAGCCACAGGTAGCGTTCCTAGCCTCAACAACCAAGAGGTCTCTCTGTTGTCACGGTGAAATATGTTTGAGGTTCTGTGCGTGGCCACTTCTGTCTCTGGACATCACCTCCCACTCAGGAGGGCTCCCTTCCCTGACTCTTGTCTGGAGACGCACAGCCTCTCACTCTCCATGCTGAGCTGTTGCCTTCAGTCACTGCCCTTTGTCACCGGTATGTTCTGGGGCTCATCTCCTCTGGATCTCTCTTTCTCTAGCACTTTCAATACAGAAATGCCTCGTGTTCCAGGCTGGCTGAATTTGTGTTTTGCTTTGGGCAGTTTTCTTTCAGGCAGTTCTCTGTGCAGAAGTGAATCTTCGTTGTCTATTTCTGAGATTCTTGAGGACTTAGGCCCTTCAGAATGGCTTAAATTTCCACTGAACTCCCTAATAGTTCTTTTTTGTTTCATTGTGTTGTATTTTCTTGTTACTTTCCTGGAACTTGGAGTCTACAAGTACAAGTTGGAGTTTCTCCATTTGCTCTCAGGATATTCAAATAGATTCCCACTTGGTATGATAAATGATAAATTCAATTTCTTTAATTGCTGTAGGGATATTGAGATTGTCTGTTTCATTTTTTATTGGGTTTATTTTGTTTGTTGTTCATTCTCCATATAGCCTACTTATTTGCTGAGGCTTTTTTAGAAACTTGGTTTAAGCCTGTCTGTAAAAGGCTCAGTGAAGCTGCTTTAAAATCCTGGTAAAGGAATTCTAGCATCTCTCTTATCTCAGTATTGGCTTCTGTTGATTTTCTTTTCTCTTTCATGTTGAGGTATGCCTAATGTTTGGCATGACAAATAATTTCTGTTTGTATCCTGGAAGTATAGGTTATTATGTTATGAGGGTCTGAATCTTACATCAGTCTTCTGTTTTGGCCTCTATTGACACCGTGGGGAAGGGATGTCTTGTTACCAGCAAGCTAGGGTGGAGATCCAGGCTCCTCCCTGGATCCTGGGGACACCATTGCTGGGGAGAAGGGTGCTTGGTACTGCTGGGTGGGAGTGGAAGCCAAGGATTCCAGCTCAGCCCCTCTGACAGGGCAGGGTGCTGTGTGTGTGCTGTCCTCTCTGCGTGGAGTAGGGCAGGTATTGTCAAATGCTTTCTGACTTAATAGGTTCCCCTTTACCCATTCCTTTCCCTAGAGAGAGTTTTCTTCAGACTTTTTTTTTTTTTTTTTGATGTGTATCCTTTGGCAGTTTTAAATTGCAAGCTTTTCCAGCGACCTGTCTGAAATATACAGGAGGAAACACAAACAAATAAGAAACCCAAAGAATAGTGAACTCACTGCTATGTCATTCTTCAAATCCCAAGGGCCCCAGCCAGTCCCCCTTCTTGCATCCAGCTTTCAGGGTTCTCTTCTGTTTGTTCCACATGCAATGTCCATAGCTGTTCGCTGTGCTCAGCAGGAGGAATAGGGAGAAAGGTGTCTATTCCATCCTGTCCAGAACCAGAAGGCATGGCTTCCTTCACATGACTACATCCCCTGTGCCTTCGCAGTTGTTTTTCTTGATTAATCTTGTCAGAGGGTTGTATATTGTTTAGACTTTAAGGACCAAATTTTATATTTACTGATCTTCTCAGTTGCCTTTGTTTCTTTGCTTAACTTCTCAACTTTTCTTTGTTATTACCTTCTTTCTACTTTCTGTGGATACTTGGATACTTTCTGTTCTTTTCATAACTTCTTAAATGGGATTTGTGACTCACTAATTTTGTGTTTCTTTACTCCTTTTAAAAGTTGTAAATGTTACTGTGAGTCCTGCTGCAGCTGTTTGCTACAAATCTTGGCATGCAATGATTTTATTATTGTTGAGGTCTGTTTTCTGATTTCATCCATTTCTTATCTAGAAATGTTTAAAAAGTGTTATGTCCAAGGGAATTGTAAAGTTATCTTTTGCTTATGATATTTAATTGCCTACTGAGTAGCAGGTACATTCTGTGGATTCCATGTTTTCAACATTTGCTGAAACCTGCATTGTGAACTAAAACATTAACAATTTTTATTTTGTTTTCTGACAGCCTTAGGAGAATGTGTTACCTCTGCTTGTCAGGTACAGGGTTTTATACACACACAGATACACATATGTACTATCATGTTGTTTGTGCTGTTAATATATTCTGCATCTTTATTATTTTTGTGGGGTGTGCTTGTGGGAACTGTAAAGGAGAGAAGTGTGTTGGATGCATCTCCTACCGGATGGGTGGTTTGGGGCCTGTGACCTCTGACCTCGCTGCTCCTTCTTGTAGCATTCTTCCCCCATTAATGTTCGTCTCTCTCCTTGACCTTCTTTCAGTGTTTCTTCTCAGTGTTTCTACCCAAAATTGCAGGCCCCAGCTCCAGCAGTCTGGTTGCGGACAAGACCATGCTTATTTTTTGTTGGGCTGGTCTGTCCAACTCCAAGGCTGCCCTTTGAGCTGGACGATTGACCCACTGCATTAGGAAATGCTTTGCCATCTTGGTGCGAGCCCCACTTTAAGGAGGTCTTGTGCACTGCTGCATGG
Source organism: Colobus angolensis palliatus (assembly GCF_000951035.1). Classification (NCBI taxonomy): domain Eukaryota; kingdom Metazoa; phylum Chordata; class Mammalia; order Primates; family Cercopithecidae; genus Colobus; species Colobus angolensis. The sequence goes on from NW_012117154.1 coordinate 9,525,048, forward strand.
AGCACAGACACACTGGGTGGGAGGTGCCCCAGCACCTAAGGACTCTTTTGATTGGGTGGCAGGGATGGATGGTGGTGCCCTGCCCTCCAGAGCCCTTCACATGATCCAGATGCCACCCAGCTCGAGGTGAGGGAGCTCTGGGGTCACATTCTCCACCCTCCCTCCAGCATTGTCACAGCTGCAGGACACCTGCAAGGGTAGAATTCAGCGTGGCTGGAGGATTTTGTGCGGCAGAAGTAACGGAGGTAGTAGGCAGGCTGGGCTCCCCACTCCTTTGTGACTACTGTGTGTTGGTGCTCCCAGCCGATGATGCTCCTGCAGCATGGCTCCACATGCACCACAAGGGCAGTGTGGCTTCCTCATCCTAGATGTGACACAACGGAGGTAGTTCTGGGTGTTAGCCTACAAAAGTGGCAACGTTAGGGTCCAAACTCTGGCACAT
>NW_012117154.1:9526623-9621420 GCF_000951035.1 Colobus angolensis palliatus
AAAGTTTCTATATGTATAAAGTTTATATATGTATAAACCTTTTTATATATATAAAGTTTATATATATATGCTTTATTTAAGGTTGAAAAAAATTTTGCATTCATCAGAAGCTTCCTTTTATGAATTCTTAGACTTTTTTACTGGGTACCCCAGAAATTTAAGGTATCAGCTTGAATATCTTCTGAACTCTCCTCCCTGAAAGGACCATTCCTGGATTCCCAAGGAGTCCACCTACGGAGGGTCACTGACGTTCTGCTCTCTTATGCCTTTTGTTAATCTTAACCAGACTTGCTTAGCAAGGGGCTCCTGCCGCCAGATGATCTCTTACCAGTCATGGTTTCCTGTAGGAAGCGGCTGCCCTGACGCTGAGAGTCACAAGGAGATAGCACGCTGCCTGGTGATTGTCTGAGGTTTGAAACCTTCTGGTGAAGCTGAAGCCACTTCTTAAAAGCCTGGATAATGCTGTGAGCTGCTGAAGCACCCGTGTGCACATGTGTGTAAGTGTGAGCCTTTGCCGTGTGTGAGCTGCTTAAGCACCCATGTGCACACGTGTGTGTGTGCCTTTGCCGTGTGTATGCATGTGTGTGAGCTGCTTTAGCACCCGTGTGCACACGTGTGTGTGTAGTTTGCAGCTGAGTGCACGGCTTTTGTCTGGACTGTGCCCAGGAGGGAATGCGACACCCCTGGGGTCCTTGCCTTTGAAGCTGATCTGTTGTGGCAGCCAGTTCAGCATGTTCAGCAAGATGTTAAAGCCATTGCTCTGCTTTCCTCCCAGGGTCTCACAGCCAGAGCAGGCCAGAGCTGAGGAAGGGGATCCCACGCCTCCTGCATCTCCTCCGTCTCCTTGCCTTCCTAAACAGCTCTGTCTTCCACTGAAAAGGGAGCTGCAGAGCATTTCCACGTGGAGATTCCATCTCGTTCGTGTCCAGCTCCATTGGGGAACTGCTCTCAGGCTCCCCCGGGCGTGTGCATGAGGTTGGAAGAGGCGGGTCACTGCAAGAATGTGTCAGTCTGTCACGTCACTCTCTCAGCGTCTGGTCTCATGGTGTTCCTTACCAATTTAGGGACTTATGAGGGAGATATCTATAACTGGATTGATAGATACACATCATGAACCAGTTCCGCTTAGGTGTTTCTAACATGATGTAAATTACCAAGGAAGTATCCTTCGGTTAAAGTTCATTATTTTCTGGTCTTGCATTGTTAGCATAGAGTGCTGTATGCTGCCTGCTGTCTGTGCCATTTCTATTTCATGTAACTTACTGAGGTTTTTTTTGTACCCTAATACAAGCTAGTTTTTTTTTTTTTTTTAAATGAATGTTTCAAGTATGTTTAAGAAGAAAGTATAATCTCTATTATTGGAGTACAAAGTTTTATGTAATGTCCCCAAGACCTACCTCCTGTTATTAGCTCTCTTTCATGTTTAATTATTTTTGACCCCTTACCTTGCCATGGTTGACGGTCATGTGTTAATGATTGCTATTCTTATGTTTCTGTTTCTTTCCCCAACACCTATAGTTTCTGCATTATACAGCCAGCTTCTGTGTTTGGGGGTTCTAGTAGATTCTTAACTCATATGGCCTCACTGTGCGCTGGGTCCTCCAGCTTCTGTGTTTGGGGGTTCTAGTAGATTCTTTTTTTTTTTTTTTTGAGATGGAGTCTCGCTCCGTCACCCAGGCTGGAGTGCAGTGGCCGGATCTCAGCTCACTTCAAACTCCGCCTCCTGGGTTTACGCCATTCCCCTGCCTCAGCCTCCCAAGTAGCTGGGACTACAGGTGCCCGCCACCTCACCTGGCTAGTTTTTTGTATTTTTTAGTAGAGACGGGGTTTCACCATGTTAGCCAGGATGGTCTCGATCTCCTGACCTCGTGATCTGCCCATCTCGGCCTCCCAAAGTGCTGGGATTACAGGCTTGAGCCACCACGCCTGGCCGGTTCTAGTAGATTCTGAACTCATGTGGCTTGACCGTGCGCTGGGTCCTCCAGCATTAGGAAGTGCCCTTCTTGGTCTTGTTTCCTGCTTTGAGGTGAGGCTGGACCTTGTCTGACAGGCAGATTGCAACCCCTGCTCTTCAGCCTGGTGCATTGACCTCACATGCTTCTGCTCATTCCTTGACATTTAGCCTTTTCAAATCACTTGGCAATGGTCGTGTCTCTTCTGTAAAGCAGAGCTGGCTTTGTGAGCCAAGGGGAAACTTTTCATAGGGCCACGTGTTGCACATGTTTACTCACGTATTGCTAGGACCGGCATGTCCTGTCCCAACTGCCGCATAAATTGTTCCTATATTTAATGTATGTGTTATGTTTTATTTATTGTGTGTCTTTTTATTTTTTAATGTAGTTTGTGTCTTTGCTTTTTTTTTTTTTTTTTTTTTTTTTTTTGTTGGGGGGGCCCCCCTTCCGTTGTTTTTTTGATTTAATTAAAAAAAAGTTTTTTTTTTTTTTTTTTTTTTCTATTGTTTCTGGCATTTAGGAAAGTCTATGTTTTGTCCTGTTGGCTACTGTTACCATAACACCTCTTATCGCACCTTAGTCCCTCTGTTTCTTCCTCTGACCTCTTTATTTTGGCTTGTCTGGTGGGATTCTTTTCTCCCACCTATTTTTCATGCTTCAGTCTATGAGCTTATTCTACATTCCTTTTTTTCTGATTCATCTACCTCTGATTTATTTGCTGTATTTTTACTCCTGTAGAACAGCCTACTCCCCGATAAGAAGCTGTTTAGTACCCCACCTCCATCTTTGTCCTCACTTTCTGTTTTAGTCTGTGCTCCACAGCTTTGTTATTTTTGTTTATGTCAAATTTCCCAGTGGTCTCTTGGCTTGAGGGAGGTTCTTTTGTAGTAGGTTTCTCATGAAGGGCCTGGAAACACACTGTTCATGGGGTTCTTAGCTATTTAAAACTATTTATCTAGAGCTTTAATTTTGAAGGACAGCTTGGCTGACATAAAATCCTTTGGTCACACTTTATTTTTACTTAAGTTTATGAAAATAATTGCTCCACTGTTCACTTACCTTGTACATTGCGGTCAGGAAGTCCGATCCCTGTCTGATTTTCTTTCCTTTGTGAATGAGCTGGTCTTTTTGCCTAGAGTCCCGAAGAATTTTCTCTCAGTTGTAATCATTACTGGGCAGTGCCTTCAGGGCCACTGTTCTGGGTCAGTTTGTTCAAGTACATGACGAGCCTTTCAACTTGTCGATTATTTTTTTCCTAAGAACGTTTCTAGGAATTTAAGTATTAGGTCTGTTTTGTAGTTTTGCTTTTCTTTTTTGGGAACTCCAGTCTGTGTTTCTTGGGTCTTTGTTGGCCTGGGCTCCGTATCTGGCAGCTTCTCTGCGTCTCTCACCTCTTGGTCGGCCTCTTGTTCTCTTTCATGTTCTCAGTCCTCCTGCAGTGTTCCTTATGCAGTCGTTACCGGTAGAGGGTGTCCAGGTGGCATCTCGAACAAAGGATTGGACAAAACGCACAAACAAAGCAAGAAAGCAAAAGCAGGGTTTTATTGAGAACGAAAGTACACGCTGTGGTGTGGGAGCAGCCTAACCACTGGGGCTCAGGAGCTTACAGAATTTTCTGGGGTTTCAATACTCTAGAGGTTTCCCACTGGTCACTTGGTGAATATTCTGTGAAAATGAAGTCAGAGTCATTTACTCAGAACGCACCCTACTGTAAAGGGAGAGGATATTACTTGGAGTGTGTGGTCTGTGTAAATGGAGAGGCTGCAGGTGAAGTTACAAAGGGTAAATGCTGTGAACTGAGAGGATGGAGTGCAGTTGCAAAGCCGTTCGCATCCCTGTCATTGCTGAGGAGCTTTCATTTGATTTAGTTCGAGGAAGTCAGCCTGGATGGATTGGCCTTCTGTTCCCTGCCTCCTTCTGTTCTCCTGCCTCACACTCAACTGAATCTCTCTTTTGGTACCTTGTAACTTAGTCTCATTTCTAGGCTAATTGTGTCATTCTCTTTAATTTCTTTCTTAGGTTAAATTAATTCTCATTTCGCAGTTTCTTATTTTAACTGTGCATTTGTATTCTTGGTATTTTTAGTGTTTCGTTTCTGGTGTTTCTTACACCTGCACAGCTTTTCCTCATTTGACTTTGGACTGCGGTGCTGGGCGGGAGTTCTCAGTTCCATTAGCTGAAGAAGTTTCAGTGCCTACACCCTGGTTTCCTCTCCCAGAGCCATGATGGACTTCAGGAGTGTCTGCGACTGGAGAACATCATTTACCCAAAAGGATTTTGCATGCCTTTTTTCTATTTATTTTAAAAGCACTTGGATTTTCCTGCACTAGCAGTAACAGATGTTTCCAGCCGGGAACGGACGTGCCAAGGGACACAGGTGGTTTACTAGGTTTCTTTGTCCAATAGCATCCTTTTTTGTTGGTCAGCAGAAACGTAGGTTTTCTTAAGAAAAAAACTGAATGGTTCATTTGGAGATGGATTACATCTATGTCTTCTTATGCCTTGCTATGCTTTTATTTCTGTAGGAAACTGAATTTCTACCTTTTCCATCTCTCCTTCCCTTTTTCTCCCAAGGTTCCAAATGTGCCTTTTTTTTTTAGATGGAGTCTCACCCTGTCACACCCAGGCTGCAGTGCAGTGACGCAGTCTCAACTCACTGCAACCTCTGCCTCCTGGTTTCAAGCAAGTCTCCTGCCTCAGCCTCCGGAGTAGCTGGGATTACAGGCGCCGCCACCACGCGTGGCTAATTTTTTGTATTTTGGTAGAGATGGGGGTTTCACCATGTTGCCCAGGCTGGCCTCAAACTCCTGACCTTAAGTGATCCTCCCGTCTTGGCTTCCCAAAGTGCTGGGATTACAGGCGTGAGCCACCACATCCAACCTCAAATGTGCCTTTTTTTCCCAAGTCTCTCCTCTAAGACCATGCTGAAATTGAAGAAATTAGATGAAGTTTGTTCACTATCAGTGAAATTAGAAAGCCAGCCATGTATTAATGTATAATTTAATAAATATTGTTTTAAAATCAGTGTAGATATAAGCAGATACACTAAGTAAGTGCAATTTTATCAAAACATTTCATGTAGACGTCTCACTTGTGAAGTAGAAGCCTGTCTTTGGGTTGAGTCATCTCATTTGGGGTGTTGGGGGGAAGAGCACCAGGGGGAGCGCTTGCTGGCACTCCGTCTCCACACTCACACCATGCCTTGTACTCGAATGCTGAAGAGGTGTTGACTGCTGTGTTGAAGGCAAGAGGCAGTTCTTTTGAAGCCCAGTGCTGGCGGGCAGGCCCCGCACTGATGCACTCACACAGCCCTGTGTTTTTGTGTTTTAGGTCGGTGGGCTCCACGACAAAAGTCAGCCCTTCTGTAAATCACCTGCTGTGGTTATGATGCTCTGAGTTCAATACGTCTGAACCTTTGCTGTCTATGGATCTGCTCTAAACCTTATAGCCTGCTTATGGGGGAAGGTGAGTTACTGTCTTTTGTTGGCGTGTTTGTTTACCAAGAGTATATATAACAAAGTCAGACTTAGGCTTGACAAATGAAATCTGTTTGAAGTAACACAGTGCTGTATTTCACCCTGCTTCAGTCTACAATGTGCCCTGAAGACTATTCTGTGTATGACTTTGGGAAATCGGGGATCCCCACTTTTGGTAGCAGTGAGCTGGTTGTGGTTGGACACCTTTGGGTCCAGTGCTCGGCCAAGTGGTTCTTGCACAGCCTTCCAGCTCTGCCCTCGAGCCAGCCCTGAGAAGCAAGGGAGGCACAGGTTTCAGGAATGAAGGACAAGAAGGCGGTGCTGGGGGCTGAAGATCGTCCCGAGGTGTTTGGAAAGAGTAGGTAATAAAAACATCAGGAGTGGGGGTGCTGTTTTGGTGGTCTGGTGATACCCTGCAGACATTAGTGCCTGTGGCTTGAGCTGTTACCATGAACTTCTGTTGATACAATTGCAAGGCAAGGTGGATGAATGAGCAGTTGTGTTTGGAGATTTTAACACATCCCTCCAAGAAGTAGGGCAACAAAAAATAAGCAGGAGTATTAATATCTGAAGCAATATAATAAATAAGTTTGAGTTGTTAGTATATTTTGAACTCTACATGTTACTTTCTAAGCATACAGAGAACATGTACAATACTAGGATGTGTACAGGTGAAGTCTGTAACATAGAGATGTATGTGTACAGGTGAAATCTGTCTATAACACAGCATGTGGAGAGCATAAGGCAATTATACTGGAAATTAATAGTAAAGGAATAACTTATATAAATAATACGCTATAAAAAACTCTTGTTAGAAATAAAATCATAAAATAAATAAAGGAACTTTAGGGCTGAGTGATTATGAAGCGGTATATGTCTAAATAGCACGACATAGCTAAAGCAGTGCTTAGAAGGACATTTGTAGCTATAAATACATGTGTTAAGAAACATGAAAAATTAACTCAAGAGGCTGAAAAAAGAGCAAGGGAGAAAGCCCAAGGATCCATAAGGCAGGAAATAATAAAGGAAAGGGCAGAAATCCGTGCAATAGAGAGCACAGAAAAACAGAGAAAATTAACAGCCCTAAAAGCTATTTTGTGTTTTAGAGTCAATCGTTAGATCTCTGGTTAAAGAAAGTGGAAAGGGCTGGGCACCGTGGCTCATGCCTGTAATCCCAAGAGTTTGGGAGGCCGAGGTGGGCAGATCAAGAGGTCAGGAGTTCGAGACCAGCCTGGCCAACATGGTGAAACCCTGTCTCTACTAAAATACAAAAATTAGCTGGGCGTGGTGGTGCATGCCTGTAATCCCAGCTACTTGGGAGGCTGAGGCAGGAGAATTGCTTGAACCCAGGAGGAGGAGGTTGTAGTGAGCCGAGATTGTGCCACTGTACTCCAGCCTGGGCCATGGAGTGAGACCCCATCTAAAAAAAGAAAAAGAAAGAAAGTGGAGGGGTGATACTGGTGACAGTTGATGGAACAGAATATAGGAAGGAGTGAATGAGTGAATAAATAAAAATAAATGTAGATGGATGGATGGATAGATACATAGATAGATAAGAAATAACCATAGATACAGCCGAGAAGAAAAGTTAGAGTACTGTGGGAAACCATATGCGAACACATTTGAAAACGTAGGTGAAAAGAAACTACCATCAGAGTGAAGAGGCAACCTACAGAATGGGAGAAACTTTGCAATCTACTCATCTGACAAAGGGCTAATAATCAGAATCTACAAAGAACTCAAACAGATTTACAAGAAAAAAACAAAACAACCCCATCAAAAAGTGGGCAAAGGATATGAACAGACACTTCTCAAAAGAAGACGTTTATGCAGTGCACAGACACATGAAAAAATGCTCATCATCACTGGCCATCAGAGAAATGCAAATCAAAACCACAATGAGACACCATCTCACACCAGTTAGAATGGTGATCATTAAAAAGTCCGGAAACAACAGGTGCTGGAGAGGATGTGGAGAAATAGGAACACTTTTACACTGTTGGTGGGACTGTAAACTAGTTCAACCATTGTGGAAGACAGTGTGGTGATTCCTCAAGGATCTAGAACTAGAAATACCATTTGACCCAGCCATCCCATTACTGGGTGTATAACCAAAGGATCATAAATCATGCTGCTATAAAGACACATGCACACGTATATTTATTGTGGCACTATTCACAATAGCAAATACTTGGAACCAACCCAAATGTCCATCAATGATAGACTGGATTAAGAAAATGTGGCACATATACATCATGGAATACTATGCAGCCATAAAAAAGGAGGAGTTCATGTCCTTTGTAGGGACATGGATGAAGCTGGAAACCATCATTCTGAACAAACTATCACAAGAACAGAAAACCAAACACCACATATTCTCACTCATAGGTGGGAACTGAACAGTGAGAACACTTGGACACAGGGTGGGGAACATCACACACCGGGGTCTGTTGTGGGGGAAGGGGAGGGGGAGGGATAGCATTAGGAGGTATACCTAATGTAAATGACAAGTTAATGAGTGCAGCACACCAACATGACCCACGTATACATCTGTAACAAACCTGCACGTTATATACATGTACCCTAGAACTTAAAGTATAATAAAAAATTAATAAATCAAAAAGAAAACACTAATCTATCTCACTAGGAACAAAACACTACTTATCAATAAATTATCACTAAGTATAAAAAAAAGAAGACGTAGGTAAAATTGATAACTTCCTGGGAAAATAGGAAGTACAAAAATAGACTTGAGAAGAAATAGAGGTAAGCTATAACTTGGATAAGCCAACAATACTAAAGAAATGTAAATGACAATCAAAGACTTCCATTCAAAAAAAGTTCTCAGACACATTTTTATGGATGAATTATACCTAACTTGAAGGAACACTTGATTTCTAACTTACACAGATTGTTTCAGAAAATAGATAATAATGCTCCCCAGCCCTGAGGCTGGAAGAAGAGAGGCTGGTCCACAGGTATGAAGTTACGGTTAGACAGGAGTAAATTCTGGTGTTCTGTTAACAATAGTGTAACTATAGCTAATAATGTATCTGTCCAGATAGCTGGAAGGCAGGATGTTGAATGTTATCACAAAATCGTAAATGTTTACAGTGATGGATATGCTAATTTCCCTGGTTTGATCATTATATAACGTATACATGTATTGAAACATCATACTGTATCCTATAAATATGTATAACTATTATGTGTCAATTATAAATAAAGCTTAAAAAAAAATGATGACTTCCATGAGGCAAGGAATGTGGCCTGGAAAAGACAAGGGAAAATTTCCCCAAAGCCTTCAGAAGGAACCCAGCCCTGCAGCCACCCTGACTTTTGTTCAGAAGGAACCCAGCCCTGCAGCCACCCCGACTTTTGTTCAGAAGACACAGAGCTCTGCGGACACCCTGACTTTTGTTCAGAAGGAACACAGCCCTGCAGACACCCTGACTTGTCTAGTGAGATCTGATTCAGACCTCTGAGTTCCGGAAATAGAAGATAATAAATTTGTGATGTAATTTGTAACATCAGCAATAGGAAACTAATACTGTAACTTTTATAGAAAAATGGGTGAAGGATCTGAAAGACAGTTTACAGAAGAAGAAGTACAAAAGGCTGGTGAAGAGATGTGCAAACTCACTTCTTGTCCAAGAGATGCAGAGTGACATGGCATGTACCCTTCCCACGGCTGAGACCAGCAGGAGCAGGTGATGAATTTGCACCAGGCATTGGGAGCAGATGCGGAAAGTGCACGTGCCGCTGTCCAGAGGGGGTGGGCTGGCATGTCTTCTCTGGAGCCTGGGACTGGGGAGTCAATGGGGCATGTGACCTGGTATGCTGTCCTGCATCTCTGTGGTGACAAAATCTCCACAGGTTCATGGAGACAGATGCACATGGCATCTCCTTGTGCTCTGTGGGTGTCGGGGTGGGAGGTGACCTCAGTGCCCTTGCCTATAAGAGTTAAAATATGGCTGTGGCAGAAGTCAAATGCCATGGACTGGATGTGCCAATGGGCCTTAAAGGCAGGGCTGGCGTTACTGATGGAGGGTGTCCAGGTTCTTGGCGTTTTGAAAAAATAATTGGACAAAACACACAAACAAAGCAAGGAAAAAATCAGTGAGAGGCAGAGATTTACTGAAAATGAGAGCACAGTCCACGGGGTGGGAGCAGCCCGAGCAAGCAGCTCACGGGCCCCAGTGACAGAATTTTCTGGGGTTTCAATACCCTCTGCAGGTTTCCATTGGTTGCTTGGTGTGCACCCCCATGTGAATGGAGAGGGTGTTCCTGTCCTGGCTGAAGTGTTTGCATTTGATTTAGTTCTAGGAAGACCTTAGGTTTCTTCCCTGCAGGCCCTGTTCTCCTGCCTCACTGGGTTAAAAAGCTAAGAAACATGAGTGGTGTTAAAACCATTCTGCCTGTGTGAGTACAGATGCATGCATAGGAAATTAAATACACATATACTTTGCAAGAGCATATGTGAGTAAGAGTCAGGCACTCGGTATTTTAGAATGGGCTCCTGCGTGGTGGCAGTGGCAGATGGTGGTGATAAGGGCTGGTGAGAATGAAAAGGAGTCGATGATACGGTGCAGGAGCCGCTCCCAGGAAGTGGTGGTGCCGACATGTCATAAACTGTAGAATGAACTCCACATCTCAGCCTCTGTGCATGAGGCTAGGAAGAGAAAAGATTTCCAAAAAGGTAAGAGTGGGGAAAAAAAAAAAAAAAAAAAAAAAGCAAAGAAACACAAAGAGCAGCATCTTTTTGAAGTTGGGCCTGGGAGAGAGATGGAAGAGGTGGGATGAGGCCTCCACGTTTCACAGCTCAGGAACCTGGGCCCTGAGAGGCTGAGCGGTTTGTTCCATGCAAGTGCCAGTCTGGACTTGCAGGCTCAAATATGACTCCTCATGCCCTGCAGTGTGTGTCAGCTACCACAAATGCTTTTTTAAAATTTATTTTGTTTTATTTTTAGTTGTGGTAAAATGTACCTAACATAGAATTTTCCATCTTAACTATTTTTTAGCATACAGTTCAGGGATATGCTGGGATTATATGGCATTTGTCTGTTTGTAACTGGCTTATTTCTTTTAGCCCAATGTCTTCAAGGTTCATCTACACTGTGGCATGTGTGAGAATGTCCTTCCTTTTGAAAGCTGACCAATATCCCATTGTATGTAAAGACCACAGCCATCAATGGATAGGAGGGCTTCACCCACTTGGCTGTTAGGAGCAGTGCCCTTGTGTGTGCCTATCTTAAGTATTTTATTTTTTGTGATGCTATTGTAAACAGAATTGTTTTCTTAATTTCCGTTTTGAATTGTTCACCTTGAGTAGAAGATGCTCTTTGATGAGACTGAAATGAAGCTGAGTGTGGGCTGTGGGTGGGTGGAGCAAGCACTCTGAGCCTCTGCCCTGTGGAATGCAGTGGTCTGAGAAGTGAATAGCAGGAGTGTTGGAGGAAATGCAAACTTACAATCTCTCCTGCCTGAGTTCACGGCAGGCTGAAACCCAGAAGCTGGCAGAAAGCTGACAGGGAGCTCCAGGAGGAGCCTCTGGGAACGGCTCAAAGAGCAGGAAAGGGGTCCCCGATGCCCAGGGAAGTGGGGGCATGCCCTGGGTTTCGGTCTCCTCTCTGTTGTCTCACATCTAGACCCTAGGCAGCCTTATGGTGACAATAGTGGTGCCAGGAATGGCCAAGGGGGTCCACAGGGGCCCCCAGGCTCTACCATGGAGGGAAGGAGCCTTCCTCTCCAAGTCTGGCAGTGATGCCCAAGTGGCATGATCCCCCAGTGCCTTCTCTCTCCTCTCTGCACTTTCCCATAGCGGATCCCAGAGGAGTGTGCCTGGGAAGTGAGTTCAGAGGGCTGGAGCTTCCCGACTGTAGGAGGGAAAAGAGGAATCCTGGGATCTGGGAGGCATAGGGAGGCCAGCGCAGACGCAGGCTCGGGAAACCCACAGAGAAGGCTGGGCAGTCTCCCACACTCACCCCCAGCTTCACATACACGCATCCGCCCCCGAACAGCCCATCACAGACCTTGAGAACCACGCCATGGGGTGGACTGCTGCCCAGTTCCCAGACCCCACCAGCACAGGGGGGCATGCGTGGGAAGGCCTGGATAGCCCTGCAAAGACTGAAACCACCAACGTGGGAACCACACACAGAGCCCCTTAGAGTTGAAGCCTGAACCCAGCCAGGCTGGTTGCCTCCTACATCTGAGATATAAATACTCTCTATGGGATTTAAATGAGACCCAGGGCTCCCTCCGTACCCCACCACCCTAGGTCCGTGCTGCAGGCCATGCACCGTGTGGGATCAGGCCCACATGTCTGTCTGTCTTCTGCCCGGGATGGATCCAAGTGCTCGAGGGCCGGACCCCACACACGCATAGGACACACCACAGAAGTGACAGGCGGGTGGAACTCAGGGAGACAGAAAACCTCCTGCCAGGGAAGATGCTCGGCTTGTAGTGAGAACTAAATTCTGACCTATTTCCTCTTTTGCCTCGAAATTCCTATCTAAGGAGCCTGGGGAGTCACACCCTACAAACCGTAACGTCTCATGAGATGGGTTTTATTTAACCCAATATAACGTGGTTTTTCAGTCCGACTGTGGCTTCATATCACATGACAGATAAAGTAGGAAATAGAAATATTTTACCCCAAAATATGTTTATTTGACATAGTTTGAAATGGGCCTCCAGAACCATCTTTTGTGGGGGAAAGTTTGCATCTGTAAAGAATCTGTATTAACATAACTGGATCTTTCCCCTTCCAGACCCTCCCAATCCTGAGGAGACTGGCTGAGAGTCTAGTGCCTCGTCAAGGTTTGAACAGGAAACATTTGTCATGCAATCCCTCTAAGGGAGGACACCTGTGAGGTTTCAGCCATATAATAAGGACCTTGGTCTCCACAGCCCTTACCTTCACCCGGACACTCCTTTCTATTGATTCCAGGCCTTCAGATAGTAACTTAACTCATTGAACCAAGTGCCCATCAGAACATCTTTTATCTCATCTGATACAGCTGGGATATTGGCCCTACCCATATCTCACATGGAAATGTGATCCCCAGTGTCAGAGGTGGGTCTGCTGGGAGGTGTTTGGGTCATGGGGGCGGCTTCCCCATGAACGGTCTGGGCCATCCCCTTGGTGATGACAAGCTCTCGCCCTTGAGTTCACAGGAGACCTGGTTGTGTAAAAGTGTGTAGCACCCCCTCCCCTCCTGCTCTGCCCAGGTGACATGCCTGCTTCTCTGCCTCCCGCCATGATCGCAAGTTTCCTGACGTCAACGAAAAAAGTCCAACTCTAAAATATTTGAAGAGGTTTATTCTGAGCCAAATCTGTGTGACCATGGCTCTGCGTGACCATGGCTCTGTGTGACCATGGCTCTGTGTGACCTTGGCTCTGTGTGACCATGACTCTGTGTGACCTTGGCTCTGTGTGACCATGGCTGTGCGTGACCATGGCTCTGTGTGACCATGGCTCTGTGTGACCTTGGCTCTGTGTGACCATGGCTCTGTGTGACCTTGGCTCTGTGTGACCATGGCCTGCGACGCAGCCCTCAGGAGGTCCTGATGACATGTGCCCAAGGCAGTCGGGGCGCAGCCTGGTTTTATTCATTTTAGGGAGGCATGAGACATCAATCAAATACATTTAACAAATACATTGGTTTGGTCCGGAAAGGTGGGACAACTCAAAAGTGGGGGCCTCCAGGCTATCGGTGAATGTAAACATTTTCTGGTTGACAGTTGGTTGAGTTTGTCTAAAGAGCTGGGATCATAGAAAGGAAATGCTCAAGTTAAGATAAAAGACTGTGGAGACCAACGTTCTTCTGAAGTCTCATAGTGCCTGCCCTTAGAGACAATTGATGACAAATGCTTTCTGTTCAGACCTTTCAAAGCTGCTAGACTCTTGGTTAATCTCTTCAGGATTGGGAGGGCCTGGAAGAAAAAATCTAGCTATGTGAATAGAGATTCTTCACAGATGCACATTTTCTCCCACAAAGGACGGCTTTGCAGGACAATCTCAAGATATGGCAAAGAAACATGTTTTGAGGTAAATTATTTTGTATTCCTTGTCTCATAATGTTACGCCAGGTTGGAAAGTAAGTCACAATATAGGGTTAAATAAAACCCATCTGATGAGAATTTGTGGTTTGTAGAGCATGACTCCCCAGACCCCTTAGATAGGAATATAGGCAAGATAAAAAAATCAGAATTGCGTCCTCACGGAGGCACCTCTCCAGAACCCGAGCAGATGCCAGTGCGGAGCCTCCTGTGTGGCCTGCAGAACCTGAGCCAGCTGAACCTCTTGTCTTTATAAATTGCCCAGCCGCAGGCATTCCTTCATAACAGTGCAAGAACAGCCTAATGCACCACCTATAACTCCCTGCCTTCGAGCTTCGAGCTGTCCTGCCTTTCTGGGCCTCAAACCAGTGCACATCCACTGGATCTCCCTAAACCATATGAAACCACACTGCAGCCCAACCACCCTGGCCACAGGTTCTTAGGTTCTCCTGAGGTGTGCCTCAACCATGGTTGCTCACGTTTGGCTCAGAGTAAATCTCTTCAAATATTATTTTGCAGAGTTTGGCTCTTCTTGGTGACAGGAGCCAGCACCCACCAGTGACCAGAAAGCCTCAAGCCCTGATGCTGGCTTCTCTGCCACTCTTGGATCCATGAGCCCTGGAAGGGGACGGGGAAACAGGGCTGCCCCCCAGGGCCTTGCTCTCCAGTGTTGACGGAGGTGTCCTGTGGGAGAGGCTTGCGGAGGGCAGGGATGTGGCTCCCCCAACAGCCAAGCCAGGCCTCCCCCATTCCCACACCCTTCCCGCTGCCGCACTCCTCAGACCCACCCTGCACTCTTGCCTTGTGGGCCATGCCACAGGGAGCCTCATGGACCTCCCTCACCTCCCTCCAGTCTCTGACCTGTCAACCAAAATGGGACTGTGGCAGATCTTAATCTGCCCAGAGGTTTGTTTTGCCAGGGTTGAGGACTCGCCTGGGAAAGAGAGACAGAAGTTACTGTAGGACCTGTGGCCTGGGCTTTTTCCGAGGAGACTTTTAAGACTTCCGTATTTGAAGGGGAACGAGCTGGCGGGAGGCGGTAGAGGCCCTGTCCTGTACGCGCGGTCTCTCCATGAGTCTGCGTTTCTCACAAAGTGAAGGAAACCTGCAGCAGAGGAAGACATGCGTGTGCCTGGGCAGGCGGAGGAGGGACGGCTTCTGGTCTGGTCTTAGTCCTTACCTGTGAAGATAAGCTGTTTATTGACCCTGTCAGGGTGAGATTCAGCAGGACACTGCCTTAGGGCACAGACTGGAGCCCAGAGGGCATTTCCTTGTGGGCGCTGGTGAGGTAGCCCCCGGGGAGACTCGCAGCCTTCTATCTGCAGCTGTCTGCTTAGGCCCAAAAGGAAGGCCACCTTTGCGTGACTCTGTTCCCAAACTGAACTCTTCGTCATAGTGGGTTTGGGGTCCTGAGATTTTATTTTCCTTCCACAGTTCCCAGGTCCCCCTTCAGTGAGGTCTTCCTGACGGAGGCTGATATGGTCTGGCCGTGTCCCCACCCAAATCTCATCTTGAGTTGTAGCTCCCACAGTTCCTACAGGTCATGGGAGGGACTCAGTGGGAGGTAAGTGAATCATGGGGGCGGGTCTTTCCTGTGCTGCTCTCGTGATAGTGAGTAAGTCTCACGAGATCTGATGGTTTTCTAAAGCATAGTTCCTCTGCACATGCCCTCTGTTGCCGGCCACCATGTAAGATGTCCCTTTGCTCTTCCTGCATCTTCCACCATGATCGTGAGGCCTCCCCAACCGTGTGGAACTGTGAGTCCACGAAACCTCCTTCCCTTATAAATTACAGTCTCGGGTATGTCTGTATCAGCAGCATGAGAACAGATGAATACAGACGCCATTTGAAACCTCAGTCCAGCCTTGTCTGCTGCCGCCAACTCCTACTGCTTGTCCCCTCCTTTGTTGGTGTCGCCGTCCTTGGGATGTGAGCTCTGTGAACGCCCGGTGCTACACTACGGTATCAGTAGGTGCCCGACCAGGAGTCAGCCGGGCCAGGAGGGGCTGTGTAGCAGAGGTGGCCAGCGAGTCAGGGTCCGAGGCCACAGAGGGTTCTCTGAGGGGGAACTGCATCATATGGGGGTTCCCCTGCATGGCTATGCATCAGAAGTGGGGATGAACCCATTCCACACTCCCCATTTACTGCTTCAGAGCCCCTGGGGAGGAAAACTCCCAGGTTGCCCAGGAAACTCCACGATGGCCCTTGGGACCCTGCATAGCCGGCCTTCCATTGGCTGCCAGCCTCACCTTGGCTCCCTGCCTCTGCCCAGGGAAGGCCAGTCCTAAGACACAACGTCTCCCCTCTTGGAGAAACCACTGGGCGTGGCCGTCAGTGTGATGGGTGGGTGCCTCGCCCCAGGGCAGGCTCCACACTCCGCTGGGCACCTCCCTCGCCGGGGCCTGCTGCAGCACAGGCCCCGGAGAGGGATCATGCACCATGAGCAGCACAGGCCTGGACCCCACGTGAGGGCAGTTTGCCTGCCAGGCCTGGTCTCCATATCCAGGTCACAGAGACGCTTCACCTGAGGAAGCAGGGCAGGCGACCTCTTCCTTCAACACCTTTAACTTCCTTTAAATGGAGAAGGCTGCTCCTGGGGAACATAGAGGACCACTCTGCTGTCAAACCCCAGCAGCTGTGCACTGGAAGGGGCCTCCGGGATCAGCCAACCCCAGGATGGCCGGTGCCCCCATCCTCCGACAAATGCACCCAGGAGTCAAGCATGGGGGTGTCCTCGGCACCTGGATTGGAAGGTTCTTGCCATCGTGGATGGGGTCTGACCTCCTGGGCTGCTGGTGGGTAACCAAAGGCTCCAGCATGCAGCTTCAGAAAGACCAGAGCCAGACCCAGGTGCCCCCTCCAGCCGATGGCCGGGCCATGACCTCTGGGCTGCTTCTCCTTCCCATGGCTTCCAAGTCCCAGGGTACGTCGGTGCCCTTCTGGGTCCTGGTGGTTTTAGAGAAAAGGAATGAAGCAGCTGTATTCACATACTTGTACTAAATGTGAAATTTTCACAGCAACACCATTAGGTCCCTGATTTTATTACATCGAAAGTTCATGTTGGCAGGAGCAACGTGGGTAACAGCAGTTAGGACTGTGCAGCTGACTTGGTTGACATTTCACACCATGTTGCTGTCTGTGTTGAACATGTAGCTGGGGCTGCAACTCACATGGCCTTTTATCCTCTTTCTACCGAAATGGCTCAAACACAGAAGGGTTCCATGGAGAAATGGCAGATTCTGGGTGGGGAAGCACAGATGAGCCTGAGCACGTGACAGCCCCGAGGCAGAAAACCCACCGCCCTGGAGGGGCACCAAAGCCCGCCTGAAAGAGCCTCTCATGGCCAACAGCAAAGATCACGTGAGGCTGTGTGACGGCGCAGAGTGAAACAGGCACCATGGAGACTGCAGAGGAGACGGACAGCCCTTCCTTACGCAGGCGGTTCACACACACGTGATGCAGCTGTGCCTCCAGCCGGCAGTGACCCTCCCCTGAGCGAGGCCCTGGGAGCCAGATTGGTAGAGGAAACAGTGTGGGGAGGAGCAGCCCCTGGCAGCGACCCCCGTGGAGGTGGAGCGCTCGCCCTGGGTGCAGATGACTGTGTTCAGTCTCCACTCCGAGGCTGCTGGCAGTGACCCCTCCGAGCAGGGCCGCTCTGTACCTCTCCTCGCCCTCACTGGGCTCTTGGCAGCATCGAGCCAGTGGCTCTTCCTGCCCATCCTGGGCCCTGTGGCAGCCCCTGCCCCCTAGTTGCCCTCCTGCCTCTGGGCTGCTCCTTCCCGGCCACACCCTCAGCTCCTCCCTTCACAAGCACAGTGGCTTGGTGTGCAGCCACCTCCATGCCTTCTCACTTCTGCCAGCACCCCATCTCAGCTGCTGCCTGGTCAGCTTCCTTCTCCCCAGCGCACACAGCAGGTGGGAAGGCCGCTCACCCACAGCACCCACCTGGGCCTCGCGTCTGCTTGCAGCAACCCGCCTTCCACCCCACTGACAACCAGGCCCTGCCTGCCTGTTCTGCTTTGCCTTCCAGCAGGCTGTTTGTGACCACCCACGCCAGACTCAACACTCAGTGTCCAGTCCTCCCCTGGCCACCCAGGGCAACAGCCTGGGCCCTTGCCAGCCTGGGTGCCAGGCCCACCACCCAAGCTTTAGGGCCAGAACATGCCCTGAGTGATTCTGCCATTGTTCTCCCCATGTGTAACAGGAACTGTAACGGGTAACGGCCCACGCCGAGAGCTGCTCAAGATTAAATTAGTCAGCAGTGCCAGATGCAGAGCAAGGGTTGTCTTAATGTGACCATTGTATCCTCCTCCACTCCGTGTTCATAAACTCAGTGCTTGCAGACAGCACCGAGGGCAGAGCCTGCCCGATGGAGAGGAAGGGGCTGGACAGCGCCTGGGCCTGCTTCTCACCCTGCGCTTCAGCTTGTGCCTCCTTTGGCCCCAAAATTATAAGTACAGACTACAAGGAAATAAGAGAGAGACAGAATGGGATCTCCCCAAAGGTCATGATTTTGGTCCGTTTCTGCTGCTAGAACAAGATACCCAACGCTGGGCAATTTATAAACAGAATCAACGTATGGCTCCCCGTTACGGAGGCTGGCAATCCAGGATTAAGACTCCAGCAGGTTTCACGCCTGGGAAGGGTTGGCCTGGCTGAGACAGCACCTTGAACGCTACTTCCCCTGGAGGTCACAAACGCTGTGTCCCCATGGTGGACGGGATAGAAGGGCAAAAAGAACCCTGCTAGTTTTCTTGAGCCTTTTTATGAGGCACTGATCCATTTCTGAGAGCGGAGTCTCGTGGCCTAATCACCTCCTGATACCATCGCACTGGGTCTTAAGTTTTAACATAGGAATTGGGGCGGGGGGACCCGTACATTTAAATCATAGCAATAGTCATTAAATTATTAGTTAATGTGACAATTCAGAATACCTGGAATTGTCAGTCATTGCAGATTAGTTGTGTTCTGATGCATAAAAACGCACAAAATGGAATACTGTGGGGAATCTGCTCCCTTTTATGCAGACTTCAATACATTAACATAGAAAAATATTTCATATGTAATAGTAAGCAAGAAAAACAAACATGGTTGGTTACTATTTTTGCTAAAAAGATATAAAAACACAGGCCTACTAGACCGAAGTCTGAATAGGCAGACAAGATAACACGTGTCAGTGGTGATCCTTCTGGGTAATGATCAGTGACAGGTATTTCTTTTGCATATGCACATATTCTTTTTTTTTCTGTGTGAACCTCCGATACTCGTTATTTTAGTTTCTTTCTTTAATAAGCAATCGGCTGACTTTGCTTGGTCAGTAAGACCTGCAGGACTCCACACGCACTGTCTCTGTGCCTTGTCTGGCATCAGAAGGCTGCAAGCACATTGCCTGGGCCCCAGCAGGAGCCAGCTCAGCCTGTCCCCGACGAAACCGGGCCCTCTTCACAGCCCAGTGGCTTCTCTCTGCATTCACGTTTCACCTCTGCCCGTTGGGTGTGCTTTTCTCATTACCACCCCTGAGTCTTGTGTAACATGGTGAGATCAAGGTAAGAAGCCCATAACAGAGGAGGGGGACTTTCTCCGGCTCCATGGCAGGAGTGCCCAGTTCAGTGGGTGGAGCAGGGTGCATTCTGCACCTCCTCTCTCGGCCCCGAGTGCCTGGGCTGTGGGGTCCTGGGCCAGGCCTTTCCACCCCACCTGCCCAGGGCACAGCTGGCGTCAGGACCACACTTGAGGCTGCAGCTTGTCCGCTCCGCTTCGCATGGGTCTTGCTTGTGGGACAGACCTAGAATACCTCAGTCACAACAAAGAGGAAAACAGGGAAAGGAGGGAATTTCCAGTTTATGCTGTTTCAGGTACCTCCTCCTGGTGAGGAATAGCCTCATCCTGCAGTTCATGAGGACCTGCAAGAGCGTCGCCAGCCAAGCCCAGGTCAGCCCCGCTGTCTGGGTAGGGGCCTGCTTTATCCCTACGCCGCCCATGGCAGACCAGCGGCGGCAGCAGCAAAAGCTCGTGTCTTAGGAGCTGTGTTGGGATTAATGCTGGGCCCTGGGGTTTCTGCCCCCACCCACCCCTTCCTATTCCAGGGGCTTAGCTGCTGCGGCCGTGTGTCCCGCAGGCTTGCCGGGCTGTTGAGTCGCCCCTGTGGGGGAAAGAGGGTATTGAAATGATGGCGCATGAGCGCTGGGTGCACCCTCCAAGGGCATGAGGGGAGCTGGGCAAAAAGTGGGTCACATGTGCCTGGCCCATGTCACGTGGCTCCCGCCCGAGGCCAGTGGGGTGGGCAGCCTCCCTCGGTGGAGAGCGAAGCACCACTCTCATTTTTCTCCGTTAGCATCTCATCTTGTCTAAACGGGGAGAGTGGCCATCTGTCCGATACCCGCATCAAACCTGATCGTTCCCAGCCTCACGGAGCTGCTTTGTTCCGAGGTAAGGGATTGAGGGCCCTGGGTGAGTGGTCTGTGGCAGGACACAGTTGGCCGAGACTGGCTTCGAGGGGAGCCCCAGGCGGCGTGGCGGGCAGAGTCCGTGCTTGGTCGACTGTCGGGAAAATGCCTAGAGGAACCGCATAGCCGTGCACAATGCGTTACTATGAAAAAGCGGAAACTGTGTTACATTTACAGCCCACTCGGGTGATGAGGTTCCCGTCAGGCCTGCTGTTCCACTAACAGGGTTCCTTCCAAGGACCCATAGCAAGTGTTAATGTTCTTTACTAGTCCAGTGTTATTATTTATAGAAACATAAACGTGGTTTTATGGATGTTTGTCCATCAGAGATACTGGATGTGGTGTGGGAGTGTGACTCTCACCTGCGCAAACACTGGTCACCCTCATGGGGCCAGACTTTTCAGTCTGATGAGTGCCTTCAATCCCTGCTTCTGTGGGTGAATGCTGGCCTCGAAGTGAACAGGTGAGCGCGTCCTTGCCACTAGCGTGGGGCACTGTGAAGTCCAGCATCGGAGTGAGGTGGGATCATGGATGCTGCCGATGGATGGAGAGCATGCACTTTTGCAGCGTGGTGCTTACAACGGGGAAGAACACGATTCTCTTAACCTCGGGAGCAGGATTCCTGTGTGATGAAGCCGTCAGGGAATACATAATACTTTAAAATGTTTAGAAAACAATGCTGAGTTTTGCAGTTCATAAACCACAACAAATTGTTTTAGTTTCGCCTATTGTAAATGAACTAAAGTGTTCCCTTAGCTCAGGATCTTTCTGGCGAACATATTTTGGCAGTTGTGAGTACAATAGAGAGGGTTTGCAATGTCTGTATGGTGTGCCGACCATCGCTGCCATGTTTAGACACATTTCCTGCTCCTGCTTGGATTTGCTGGGAAAAGCGTTCCCGGAAATAGCTTGCAGAGCCAAAGTCATAATGGAGTTTGATTTGAGTGTGTCCTATCGGGGAAATGGTTTTTCCTTTCGGAGCTAAATATTTTAAATTTGTGTTTTAACTGGCTTTCCAGGCAAGTGGGTCTGTGACCAAGTTCATAGAAATAAATATAAACACTTCAGATTTTTAAATTATTCTACATTTTAGTTGTATGGAATAGCAGTTGTACCCCTGATAACAAAAAGAAGCTTTTCTCTGCGTGAAAGTAATGCCCTTTGAAAACATTCTGCATTTAGGCTAATACCCAGTTCCCCCCAACTACAGCCTTCAAACGAATCTCATGTAACATTTCTGAAGGGCTGTTTCTTACCAATGCCAATCTTGAGGGAGGGAGTTTTTCTCTCGTTTCTTTAAGACGGGGTAGAAGAATGTAATGTTTTCATTTTATAAATGCTTCTTTTATGCTTGGAGAAAGTCCCACTTACTTTGATGCAGTTTTTAACATTATCTCCATTTTTCTGCTCCACCTGACATATGTCCCAAAACTTGGTTTAATGGGAGCAATTAGTCATCGTGTGTGGTCACAAGACAGGGAGATGTTGCTGTAGTGAGCATGTCTGCTTATGTTAAAAATATTACAAAATCATAGCCCACCCCCAGTCGCCTTTAGGAGAGAATACGTACTGCTACCTCCAGGAACAAAGACTGCTGGTGCTACTGGATGGATTTTCCCTCGCTTCTATCCGTGGAAGATACTGCTGTTTCTGCAGAAATAATGAAATGGAACGATGCAGAAGCAACAAGATGATGTCCCCTTTGTACTTCTCAGAAGAACCTCCATGCCTCCCATCCTGTCCGCCACTGAAGTATCTCATGCAGTGTCCTCTGGCACCCCGCAGGGGCTGGCGTTCTCCCTCACGTTGGCCTCATTGCTTGGGTCCTGACTCATTTGGGAACTGAAAGGGCTGCTCGGTGGAGCTGGGTTTGAGGGTGGTCTTCCGCAAAGCCCTGCAGATGCCACACGGCCTGCTCCGTGTGCGGGGTGTGTGTTGTCACCAGGAGCTATGGGCTCTGCTCAGAAAGCGGGGGCTCGTGCAGCTTCTGCATGACCAGGACCTCAGTGGGGCAGGCAGCTGTCCTGCAGAGGCCTCAGGCAGGCTCCGGGTGTGCACCCCCCACAGCCAGAGCCTCCAAAGAGACACTTTCACCCCAGCTGAGGCGACTGAAGGGACTCAGAGCCACAGGCCGGATGCTGTGACAGGGTCTCCAGGACCCTGCATGGACGGGACCGTCTGTGGGTGGAGCCAGCAGAAGAGCAGTGGGCTTCCTTCTCCAAGCACGGGCTGCGGTGTTTCAGTGAAACAGGACGAGTCAGTGACTTTCCACCTGTGACCCCTGGACCCCCTTTGCCATCACCTGAAAACCTTCTGGATCTGTAAATTCTCAGCTTTCCTCCCCACCGGACTATGTCAGGAGCACTGAGGTAGGGCCCAGCTGAGTGTCCACACCTTGCACCCAGGGCCAGGGGCGCAGCCTGTGCTGTTCAGTGAGCCATCAGGTCAGATACAAGCCAGACAGACCTGTGGCCCGGCAACAGGAATTCCATGTACACTTGGCCAGGTGCACAGGCCAGGGTTCTTCTAGCATGGAAATGACACAGGGCCTGCCCCATCTGCCCCATGGACAGTGAAAGGAGAAGGGGCTGTGGAGAAAATGTGGTCCTGCTCACTCATGGTCAAGGTTAGCAGGAACCCAAGACAGAGGCTGGGTCGGGGGGACATTGTGGCAGAGGCTGTGAGCCCCTCCAGGGGCTCAGGAGAAATGAAGGGTCTATGTCTCTGGGGCAGGAACCAGCCACAGACGGCCTTAGGGGAGGAGAGGACCTGGCTGGGGAGGGGTCTGGTGGGGGGCGGGAGCGGCTGGGGGCAGTCCCAGAGAGGCTGAGGTGTTCAGGCTGGCCCCAGACGCACACAAGCATGGAGCCTGTTCAGAAGCCAGCTCCTCACACCCTCTCCCCTGCCAGAGGCTCCAGCACCCCCTCCCCCTTCCTGTCCCCTCCCCTTCCTGTGGTGGTCCTGCCCACCCCACCCCCCTCTGTGTGTCACCCTCATGGAGATGCGTGTACCAGGGCAGAGGTCGGGGACACAGGAAAGAAGGGAATAGGAATCCCATAACAGAACATTATCAGGCAGGAATGAGTAATTAACACAGGCAGGACTGGAGGCTGGTTTTGTTTTGTTTTGCTTAAATAACTGGTATTTAAATTACTTGGCATGGGCAGACTATTCAGCGAAAGACGTCGGTCGGGTCACTGAGGTATCTGTTCAAAAACACGGTTTAGTACTCTGCCACACACCGAACACAACACCACAGCAGCCATAGAAACGTGTGTTTAACGTGGTCTTTTGGTGGAGGCATCCTAAGCAGAGCAGGCGTGGAAGGGAAGGTGGCCGAGGGAACGGAATGCTGGCACGCAACCGCCACTGCGCCAGATCTGAGGCAGGGCCGGCCTGCGGGAGCAGCAACATCGCTCGCAGGACAGCAATGGAGCCCCCACGAGTCAGTGGGAAAGCAGCAACCACCTAGAAATGAACGTACAGCTGCTAAGAAACACAGAATACGGATGACCCGAGAGACTTCCCGAATGTAGTCACTGGCACACAGGACCTGGCGCAGGCGTGCGGGCCGGATGGGTCGCGACAGGGTCCCTGGTGCACCTGCTGCCGGCACTCACCGCACGCGGAGGGTGCGGGCCGTGAAGGTTATAAATGCAAATATCCTTCCACCAGCCAGTTCTTCCAGGAATCTGCCACCCGACCCTTGCGTTGTGTACAGACATGCTCCGGGTGTTTGCGACCTGATTGTTTATCTGAGAGAGAGAAGTGAAACCTCCAGGCTTACTGTGAGCTGCAGGAGCTCTGGATGCTGTGCCCATCGTGGAGACGGACAGCTGTCTCATGAACACAGGACAGCAAGTCCGGCTGCAGCCACAGAAGACTCGCCCTCCTGGACGCAGCATCTTCCTTCCTCACCCCAGACTGGAAGTGGCCAGTGCCATCCACAGCAGAAGGGGCCAGCAGGGACCAGGCTCACACTGTGGAATTCTGCTCTGTGGTAAGAGGAAGAGCGATAGCTAGAACCCAGGCCTGTCGCACACACAGCATGGATGAGTCTCAAAAATGTTACTTTGACTCGAAGCTGGACACAAAAAGGTGCAAGCCAGATGGTGCTGAAGAGGCTGCAGGAGGCCGGCAGCCGGGGGTCTGGCACCTCACTCGGGGGCGCAGCGGCCCTGTCCGGAATTAGTGGCCACACGGTAAATGCCGAGTGGACATCAAGACGTCACTTCACACTCTTGCGCTTCACTGCCTGTCAGTTATGCCTGGGTTTTGAAATCAAGTCACAGAACACCTGGAATGTGGTGTTTACGCAGAACAAAGCAGGTGCCTCGGAGGAGAGAGCCCAGGGACAGGGGCTCCTCCCGGTGTGGGCGCCCAGGGTTGCTGGGTCGCTTCCTCTGTCTGCAGGGTTTTCAGAGCTCCAGGGTCCTGCCTGCCCGGCTGCAAAGAGGCGGCCCACACCCTGCTCTGCCCCGCCGAATCTCAGCCTGCACAGCTTTGCTGGTGTTTGTGTTGACTTATTTGTTCTTTTTTTAAAAATAAATAAATAAATAAAGGATTCCAATGCTGTTACAGTCAAATCTTTTAAAAGCCACAGGTCTGGGTGACCTACAAATGTGTGTGTCTGACTTTCTGCAGTTTAAATCGCCACTGAGCCTTAGGGCGTCTGGCAAGCACATTGAGGAATCCACGCTGGTCTCGGGGTCCCCATGCTTGCCCAGCTCCCTGCCTCAGCCTGGGCAGGTCTGGAGGGCATTTCTGCGAGCCTGTCCCTGGGCCCGCCTCCTGGCCAGACTTACAGAAACACGGTCCCCATCCCCGGTGTACATCCCCCTGTCGCCGGAGACTGCAGCCCACGGCACTGAGAAGAACCCGGGAGGCAGGCGTTAGGATGGCATGGCCGAGACAGGAAAGGGAGCCATGGCGGACGTCCTCATCCAAGCCAAGCCAGGGCTTCCTGCCCCTGTGGTACTGACAGGAGCCCCACAGGATGGCGGGGTTGGCTCTGGGCAGCTCAGTGGATACTTCCCTTTCAGATCCTGCTGCAGCAAAGCTCGTGAGACTCACTTCTTCCCACTGGAATTCAGTAAGAACAAATTCAGCGATTCAAATGCCCCAGCTGGAGGTTTAGTTTATGGATTTTACCTGTGCAGTATTTAGGGCTGTGTTTATGAGTAAAGGTGTGTGTTCTTGCAAGTGGAAATACAGAGCTTGTCTTTCACCCAAGTATCTGTAACTTCCTCCCAACGCAGACACTGAAATACAATTAAAAAAACCAAACCCATTAAACATAAATTAGATGAGGCAGGCTGCTGGGAGGTTGTGGGATTAACAGGCCATCAGTAGATTGAAGCCGCGCACATGACGGGGATGCTGCTGCCGGAGGACTCGGTCTAATCCGGGAGCATCTGGCTAGGCAGTGGGCAGCGTCTGCAGTCGTGGCTGCTTGAAGGTATGAAGGTTGTGGCCTTTGCTTCCCCCCACCAGGCTGTACCCTGGACCCCACCCAGACCCCTTGGACACCCCGGGGTCATCTTCAGCTCCCCCTCCTTTTCCCTCCTTTTCTGCCTGGGCCCCTAATGTGACCCGAGGTCAGCAGAGGACCCTGGCAGGTGGCCGCTCCCTGGGGCTCGACTGTGCAGATGAGGCTTCGGGTGACCGCCGCTCCTGCTCCTCTCGCCATCCCCACCCTCCGCCATCATGCTGTCAACATGCATGTGGGCTGCAGTCCTCAGCCTGCAGGACGCTGTCAGTGCACACACACGTGTGCAGCTCCTCAGTGGCCGGGCAGCTCCACAGCTGGGAGGAGATGGGTGTAGAGACCTCGGTGGGCAGAAGGGCACTGGGGCCTGGGGAGTGTGACCCCAGGGCCCCAGGGCCTGTCCCCTCGCCACCAACCTTGCATGCCACCGCACCTGGCATCTCTTTGGATCCCTGCAGCCCTGATTGCAGAGCTGTGTACGCACTCCCTCGCAGGCAGGGCCCACCAAGGTGCTGTGGCCGCACTGGGGTTTAGCACCGGTACCTTCAAACCGGTGGTGCCAGGCCCAACTACTGACTCACACCGTGCTTAGCTTTTTAGTCAGATTTTTTGTAGCTGTTAGTCGTACTTCAAACTTTAATTTTTCTGTGTATGTTTCTTATCTATCTTTATTTTTATTGAGTTTAGTTTTGTTCATTTATTTTTTAGTTGTAGTGTTATCTCTTTATCTTCTTAACCTTCATAAATTTTAACTGTTATCATTTATTTATCTTATATCACTCATTTGTATTCTCTTTAAAGTTCTACTCAACACTTATTGTCTTCTGGGTTTTTCTTAGTGGTTTTTTTCTTTCTTTTGGGAAGATTCTTAATGGTTTTAGTTGCTTTAGCTTATATCTTTTTTAAGGAGATATTTTTAGCAGATACCATTTGTCATATTATTAAAATATTAAGATGCTGAAAGAAATGATTTGCTAATCTAATTTTAGCTTATTTTTCTGCCATAATAGAGTGATCTATCTTACCTGTGATGGTGAATGAGTCTCCTAAAAACATTAATGCATGCCTCTGAGGGGACCTGCCAGCCCCATGCACACCCTTCCTAGGGCAGCAGGGAGGCTGGGAGCTGTGTCTCCTGCTTCCCTCCTTCCCAGCCCTCCATGGAGACACATGTGAGCACCACCTGCAGCCTTGCGAGGCCAGACCCAGCTGCGAGCAGCTCTGGTTGGCTGGAAGCTCCTGGGGTCTGAAGTGATGAGGCCTGGCCCACACCCCGGGCCCTTCCTGTGCACAGCAGGGTTGACTAGGCGGACCAGAGGGTCCAAACCCTACTGCCGCTGCCCACTACCTGCCACGCGACCATGGGCCAAGCCACTCACTGCCTCTGGCCTCTTTCCCCAGCTGCGTGTGTCCAGCCAGCAAGTTTGTGAGTAGTGTTACCTTGTTTCTGTTACCACCACACTCATCCTGTTCTGAAGGCAGAGGGGATGGGTGAGTCTTGTTAGGACAGGGAAGTCAGCTCTCTCATGCGCAGAACCCCTGTGGCACCTGGCCGGCCTTCTCACCAGGTCTTCACACCCCTCACGAGACCAGCCAGGAAAAGGGGGCCCCCAGGGAAGGATGTATAGCCCAGTGCCCGGGAGAGCCCAGCACCTCCCAGGGAAGGCCATGCAGCCTAGTGCCCAGGAAAGACAGGAACCCCCCCAGGAAGGCAGTGCAGCCCAGTGCCCCGGAGAGACGCCCCCTTGCCAGGAAGGCCGTGCGGCCTAGTGCCCAGGAGAGCCTGGCAACTCCCAGGGAAGGCCATCCAACCCGGTGCCTGGGAGAGCCCAGAATCCCCCAGGGAAGGCCATGCAGCCCAGTGCCCAGGAGAGATGGGCACCTCCTGGGAAGGCCATGCAGCCCAGTGCCTGGGAGAGCTCAGCACCCCCCAGGGAAGGCCATGCAGCCCAGTGTCCCGGAGAGCTGGTGTCCTGTGACTGGGATGGGGAAGGGGCTGCGCAGGGCTTGCCTGAGTCCTCCTCCCTCCACCCGCACCCAGAGACCTTCATGGGAGACACCTCCTCTCCAGGACCCTGGGGGCGGAGTGATACTGCAGAGGCGACTCTGGGCTTCCTCCCCCTCCCCTGCCAGGCTCTGCTTCACTCCTGCAGCCTGGGCAGGGGTGTGGGGTGTGGAAGGACAAGCGAGTGACCCCTTCTCTTCAATCCTTGCTGGAAGCTGCAATCCCTGAGCCTAACCAGGCCACAAGAATGCAGAGCCTGCTGAAAGGAGGCCAGGGCCACTGCCCTCTCCCTGCCCTTGGCACCAGCACCACGCCTGTGATCTTTCTGGTGGCGAAGTCTCCGACTCTGTGGGAAGAAGCATCCCTGCACTTGCCTGTCTCCTCAGAGCCCTGGTTCCGCAGAGGCCCTGGTTCCTTCCATGCCTGTTTCTGGGAGTTTTCCTTAAGCAGCTCCTGGAAGGATGCAGTGGCGTCTCCTGCTGCAGTGACAGTTCCCTTGGGACGGGGAAGGTACCAGGCTCCGGAGAACACTCCTAGAGCAGAGGCCTCCGACCCCCAGGGGAGGGGCTGGGCTCCAGTTTGGGGGCGCACATGAGTGAGTGGGCGAACACCTCAGAGCGTTGGGAGAGCATCCGCTCGTGCTGGCGGCAGCTGTGTACTGTTGCTCCAACACGCTCTGCCTGGGCATCCCGCAAGCCTTAAGTGAGCTGGGGAGGGATGTGGACAAGGATGAGGGCTCTCCTGGGACGAGGGTCCCTCCTCAGTATCACGTCCATGCAGACCCATGTAGACCCAGCCTTTTTCTCCATAGCCAGGTGGGCTTTATTTTTCCTTAAACATCTTAGGTGGTACTCAAGTAATTGGAGGCTCGTCTGCTTTTCCTGCTAGCAGTGCAACGCCCCATTTTACCATGTGTTAGTCTAACAGGCTTCCCTGGTCCCTCATTTTTCCTAGTCTCCTCAGTTACCTCCTGTGACCATTTGCTGTAATGAAAGCTGGAAGGAGAGCTCTGTGCCCTACCTACCCACTTCTGTGAAAAGTGGGAGCAGGGACAGATTTGGAATCAGTGCTGTGCTTTTGTGTTTTGGTGAATTGTCTTTACCTTCCCTGAGCTGTTTTCTTCTGTTCCTGCGGGATTGGATTCAATTCCATTTGATGGTGATGGCTGTGGACAGTACTAAGTGCCCTCCTAGCTTCTACAGTGGAGCAGCCTGCTCAGTGTCCAGGCCCCGGAGCCTGCGTTGGGGCTTCAGTCCCAGTGCCCCTGCCCACTGTGTGGCTGTCGGCACGGTCCCAGCCGGCCTGTGGCTTCCATGCTTGGAGGGCTGCGGCAAGGGCTGTCTGTGCCTGGCGTGTGGTAAACATTCTATCAGTGTGTTGTTTATTATTATTTGTATGGTTATTGGGGTTCTCCTTTAATTTGTCAATTATGTTGACAGAATTTGTGATATTACGATACCCATCCATTCCTAAAATAAACCCCATTAAGATACTATCTGATTAGTCTTCATATATACGACTGATTGCATTTGTTCATATTTGATTTGGAACACGAGTTGGAATTTCTGTCTGGATAGAAGCTGGAATTGCTGCGTCGCAGCATGTGCCCACAGACAGCCTTCCTGGGCAGCACCGAGCAGCTTTCCCCGGCGATGCGGGCGAGCGGGGCAGGCTGCCTGGTGCCGCGTGCTCTCCCGCGCTTCCTGGAGCGATTTTTGTTGGGCTGTGTCTTCACCTCTGGGGGCTGTGGGGTGTGTGCTGCGACTTCCGGCTGCCTCTCCCTCCTGGCTGATGCGTTCCACTGCCTTTTGGATCACGGATTGCCCATGAGGGTGTCCTTCTGGGATGTGCCTGCTCAAGGCCTCTGCCCAGTGCTCTGTGAGCAACACAGACTATTCTCTGTGTAGGAACCCCTCATATTAACTGCAGGCACCTTCTGTCACTTGTGGGCTCTATTTCTGTCCCCTCACAGTGTTGGCTGATCCAAACAAAATCTTAATTCTAATGCGGTTTATCATTTCAGCCTTTTTCTTAACAGTCAGAGCTTTCCGGTGTCTGAAAACTCTGCCCTTCCCCATTTCCCAGCTCCGTGTAAATCTTCTCCCCTGCCTCCCAGCTCCGTGTAAATCTTCTCCCCTGCCTCCCAGCTCCGTGTAAATCTTCTCCCCTGCCTCCCAGCTCCGTGTAAATCTTCTCCCCTGCCTCCCCGCTCTGTGTAAATCTTCTCCCCTGCCTCCCAGCTCCGTGTAAATGGCGTCCTGTGCTGTCTTTCAGACGCTGTGTCGTTTACGCTTCCCCTTGAGATGCACAGTGCCCGAGTCCGTGTGAGGGTGGATTGATGAGGGGGTTCAGGCTTCATTTTACCCACCTGCCCGTGCAGGGGACCATGCACTGGGTACTGAAAGACCCTCCGCTCTGCCCGTGTCTGTGCACACCTGTTTTTCATGACCTTCTGTTGAATTATTCCACGGTCTGCGTGTTTGGTTTTTATTGTTGTTATTGTTGTTGAGACAGGGTCTCGCTCTGTCACCTAGGCTGGAGAGCAGTGATGCAACCTCAGCTCACTATACCCTCCACCTCCCAGGCAGCTGGGACTACAAGCGTGGCCATCATGCCTGGCTAATCTTTAACTTTTTTGTAGAAACAAGGTCTCTGGATATTGCCCAGGCTGGGATCACAGGCGTGAGCCACCACGCCTGGCCCAGACTGGGCTCAAGTGATCCACCCGCCTCAGCCTGCCTAAGTGCTGGGATCACAGGTGTGAGCCACCACACCCGGCCCGCTTGTCTATTCTCATGCCACTGTCATGTGAGCTAAATTGCTGCAGCTTCATATCCAGATCTCTGGTAAAATAAGTCGGCTCACTTTTATCTTTTTCTTCAGGATATTCTTGAACTGATGAATTTTTCCTGTACATTTTAAAATCAGCTTGTCTGCGGAATTGAATCTGTAGATCAAAATTGGGAGAACTAACATTTTAAGTTATGGAGAGTTTGAGTCAGTGAAAAATATGTTTTCTAATTCTTGGGTCTTCTTTAATTGCTCTTTATGATGCTTTGTAATTTCTACATAGAGGTTTCACACGTCTTTCTTTGGGTCTATCCCAACTCTTTGCCTTTTTTCTGATAGCCTTATACATGGTATCTTCTTTTTTTTTTTTTTTCTTTTGAGACAGAGTCTTGCTCTGTCACCCGGGCTGGAGTGCAGTGGCGCGATCTCGGCTCACTGCAACCTCCACCTCCCAGGTTCAAACGATTCTCCTGCTTCAGCCTCCCGGAGTAGCTGGGATTACAGGCACTTGCCACCATGCCCGGCTCATTTTTTGTATTTTTAGTAGAGACGGGGTTTTGCCATGTTGGCCAGGCTGGTCTCGAATCGTATCTTCTTTTAAGATTTGATTTTCCGTTGCTGGCTGCGTGGAGATGTGGAGCGCCCTCACCCTGTGACGGCATCCCTTCCTGTCACGGTGTCAGTCACTGTGGTTTTGGCTGCCTGTGTCCCCTGTGCTGCTGCTCCTTCCTGCTGGCCTCTGGCTGTGTCACCAGCTCTGGAGTGGCCCTAGAGAGCGTGCAGGTCCCAAACCGAGAGTGGTTGGAGGCAGGAGTGCTGCAGGAGTGCCTGGGCCAGCCCATGTCCAAGTAGGGAGCTCTGCCCAGCTCCCAAAAGAGCCTCCTCGCAAAGACAGTCACTGAGCCCAAGCAGCGCGGTCGCCCCTGATGCGGCACCTTCCTTCCAGGCTCCCCACCTGGCTCAGGGCGTCCAGCAGCAGCCACACAGACTGGGGGCTCCTCCATGTTGCCCGCTCCGGCTGACTCACCGGGGCTGGGGTCCTCTCCATGCTGCGCACTCGGGCTGACTCTCCGGGGCTGGGATCCTCTCCGTGCTGCCTGCTCCCGCTGAACATGTGCTGGCAGCTGTTCCAGGTTGCCACATCCTGGGATTATCTTTTCAAGTAAACGGTGGGGTCTGCAGGCCCAGTACTCGCCTTGCTGCTGCCTTTCACCGTCTGCACCATGGGGATGCACTGGGTCAAGTCACACAACGTCAGAAAACTCAAATTCGATTAAAAGCTCAGGTCTGCTGCTGGGCTCCTGGGAAGGTGCAGAGTCAGTTGGGGCCACTCTGGCGGGCTGCAGTGCCTCTACTTCTCCCTGGCTCAGTCTGCCCACACCAGCTTCCCCCAGGGGTCTTGGGACATTACCAGCAATGGCCAGGGTGACACCCCTCCCTGTCCAGGACGAGAGCAGGACAGATAATGTCTCTGATGCTCTCCAGTGAGCTGGGAAGGACTGCTCATTCGCAGCCTCTCCTCCTCATGCCCACTGGTCCTGAGGCTACAGGGAGGTTGACCTTTGCTTCCTTCCAAGAGGGTTGAACTTTTACTGTTCACTTCTGGATCTTTCACCTATATAGGACACAGGTTTGAGGGCGAGGTGGGATCCAATGTTGATTTTTGGCCATCTGGATCCCCCACTGCCCCAGCCCTAGCCCACAGCCAATTTCTCCACCAGACTGCCCCGCATCCCTGATGCCGTGTGGGAGCTGAGGAAAGGTGTGGGGTGAGGAATGTTCCCGCTGGACCCTTTTTCATGGGCCGATAGGATGTCCCTGCTGCGTTCAGCTTCTCACTGCAACCAGAGGGCCCGTGGAGCCTGAGCTGCTGTGTGCAGCGCCAGGACGCAGATGGAGCGGCCAGGGGCCTGAACCTGCCCTCAGGCATGCGAGTCCACCTGTGTCCATCACAGCCAGGATGATGTCAGAGCCCAGACTTGACTCAGCTCTCAGGGTGGCCTACCCTGTCTTTCATAAGAGATATTACGAATCCCGAAATTAGCATTTGAAAGAATTGGGACATTTATAGGAGGCACACTCTTACGTGAATTCCCAAAGGTGGGACCAAAGAACACTGGCACCGTGAGGGCGCCTGGCTATGGCCAGGAAAGCTCAGCGTCTTCCAGACATGAGACCAGTGTGCTTGGGCTGCCGGAGCAGGGGAAGGTGAACGGTCACTGGTCCCCACCGGCACCTTTGTCTGCCTTGACACTGAGTAGCAGGGGAGCAGGCTGTTCAGGATGCTCGCCGAGGCCAGGCTGTGTAAGCCCTGGATGGCCTCCGAATGCCGCCTGTGACAGGCAGGAGCATGAAATTCCAGAAGCCTCCCCTGCTCTGGGTGGCCTCAGGGACATGATATGCATGTGAGGCTCTCAAGGAGAATGTGGCAGCTAATCTGCCCTGTCATTTCCGCCGTCCTGGCCTCATGCAGCCTGATGCAGGCACTGAGCTGTTAAACAGGATAAATCAAGTTGGGGCTGCTCCCGCCCACCCCCCGCTGTGTTCCCTCCCATAGTCACGTCCCCCAGACAGCTGAGGCCCTGAGTGCAGCCCTGGACAGAGCACAGCTAACAGGGGCATGGCCGGAGCCGCTGGCCGTGACAGCGCTCGCTGTGGCTGCAAGGACCCCAGATGGCAATTTGCTGGCAAGACTTCTCCCGCCTTCTCGTGACAAGCAGTGGCACACAGAAGAGAGCTCAGGGCGCCTGCTGCCAGCCACACTCACAGCTGTGTGACCGCCCTTCTGCACTCCAAGGCATCTCTATGTTAATATCCAAACCTATTCATCCATCCCCCAGAAAACAAGCCTTACAACTTGGGCCTCAGGTGACACTTTCAAACAGGGGGCTCTTCCCTTCGAGTCTGAAGGGATGTCATTCACCGTTATTTTGGGGATGAAAATAGATGATGAGTTACCTGTCTGGTTTTCGGGAACCTGGGCCTGGAGCCAGCTGGTCACAGTTCAGGGTCATCGCACTGCATCGCCTCATGTGTAAAGCGGAGGAAGAACTCACCCTACTGTGTTAGGACAGCCTGGATTTATATATGGAAAAATGTGGGGCTGTCGCCCTGTGTGGCCGTCGCCCTGTGTGGCTGCTGTTGCATTACACATCACTTCTTACTAGGACAGTATTCATTTTACTAGCATTCTGTTGATTTGAATATTTTTTTAGAGAAGAGTAACTGGCAAATTTGTCAGAATTTCTCTATAGTGGTACCAGTTTTAAACAGATGTTGCCAATTTAATCAATATAAAAATGAAATGGCCAGGCGCAATTGCTCACGCCTGTAATCCCAACACTTTGGGAGGCCGAGGCAGGCAAATCACCTGAGGTCGGGAATTTGAGACCAGCCTGGTCAACATGATGAAACCCCATCTCTACTAAAAATACAAAAAATTAGCCAGGTGTGGTGGCATGCGCCTGTAATCCCAGCTACTCGGGAGGCTGAGGCAGGAATATCACTTGAACCAGGCAGGTGGAGGTTGCAGTGAGCTGCTGTACTCCAACCTTGGCAACAAGAGTGAAACTCCATCTCAGAAAAAAATAAATAAATAAATGAGGTTTGATTCTGGTCAAATGGAAAGGGGGTACACCCCCCTGCCCCTCCCACTGAGCACAGCTGGGACTTCTGCACAGATAGCTGGAGCAGCTCCCTCGGGACGCGGAGGCAGCAGTGGGGGCAGGCTGGAAAGGAGTCCAGCCCAGCAGGAAGCTTCTGGTGTCCTCGCTGCCCTTGCTGCATGGCCTGGGCTCCAAGCAGCCACATACCCAGAAGTGCAGCCACAGAGAAGCTCCGCATTTCTGTCTGAGGATGGAGAGGGAGCTCCTGCTGGTTGGCATTTGCTCCAGCTTCCAGTCTCTCCCATCCTCACCCCCAGGCGATCCTGTGGCCGCAGTGGCTTTGAGGGCACAGCAGCCTGACAGACTGGACATGCAGAGGGGCAGAAGCATTCTGTCTGACCAGAGGACCTGTGGTCCCGGAGAATGAGGGGGCCCTCCCAGGGCCATTTCCCGTCCCTGCCCTCTGGGGTAGGGGATCCTCCTGGGGCTGTTTCGTGTCTCTGCCCTCCTGCCTCTTGGCCCTAGATGGGATGCAGGTGCAGGAAGTTTCTGGCACTGTGGCAAAAGCCAGACCCTGGCCAGAAAGCCCTGGAGATCACAGAGGGGGCGAGTTTGAGAAAGGGATTTCATGAAGTTGTATGTGCATTGCTGGGCACTGCCTGCACTCTACGTGTGGATCTGACCACACACAGCACAGCAAAGGCTTTGACAAGGGGACTGCAGGGTTGATGACCCGCAGGTCCCAGCTGGACACTGGGTGGCACACACGAGGCACGGAGTTAAACAGAGGTGCAGAAGCTCTCAGAACAGAACTGACGTTGGAGCCACAGCCCACAGAGACTTTGGAAGTAACTAGAACCACCACTGCCCGACAAAATAAAAATGTCGTGGTTCTGCATAAGATTTAAGTGATCACTGGAGTGTTATGACAATATTCAGACAGACCAGGGACAACTCGACGTCCGTACCCAGCACAGGAAGAAGTGGGAACTCAGCCTCTCCAGCCGGGAGATGAGCAACACACGCCAGCCTGGGGTCCTTCCTGGTGGAGGATCCACAAGATCCTCAGAGCAGCTGCACCACCGTGCTCCAGGAGGAAGGGCGAGCCCTCTCAAAGTGAATGGAAAAATAGGAACTCTACACAGGGAAAGCAAAGGTTTTGTTTGTTAGTTTGTTTGAGTGAGGCAGGGTCTCACTCTGTCACCCAGGCTGGAGTGCAGTGGCGCAATCTTAGCTCACTGCAGCCGCCACCTCCCAGGCTCAAGTGATCCTCCCATCTCAGCTGCCCAGCAGCTGCAGCCACAGGTGCAACCACCACACCTGACTAATTTTAAAAATTTTTTGTAGAGTTGGGGTCTCTCTGTGTTTCCCGGGCTGGTCTTAAACTCCTAAACTTAAGCGATCTGCCTGCCTCAGCCTCCCACAGTACTGGGTTTACAAGCGTGGGCCACTGCGCCTGGCCAAGGAAATAGAAGATTTAGCGAACAATATGGAAATTTTAGAACTAAAAAATCTAATAACCAGAATTAAAAATGCATGAAGTAGACTCAATAGCAATGGAAGTGACAGGGCACAGAGTCAGCAAACATGAGGACAGCTCGCTACAAATGATCCATGCTGAGCGATATAAAAAGGACTGGGAGAAATGAATGGAGCTTCCGAGACCTGCAGACAATCCAGACACCACAGTACACGTGGTTTTTATGGGCACATGGGATGTTCCCCAAGGCAGGCCATATTCCATGTAAAAAACTAAGCCTAACAAATTTAAAGTAATTTAAATCATATAACGTGTATTTTCTGGCCACAGTAGAATTAAACTATAAATCAATAACCAGAGATAACTGGAAATTTTCAAAGTACTTGAAAATCAAAACACACACCTCTAAATAATGCCCTAGTCGAAAAGGAAGTATCAAAGAAAATTAGAAAATACTTTGAAGTAAGAGAAAATGAAAAAAACTCTATAGGCCACTAGTAAGTCAGTGCCCCTAGAGAAATTTATAGCATGATAGCATCCATTAGAAAAGAGGAAAGGTCTTCAAACAATAATGTAAGTTTCCACTTGAAGAAACTTTAAAAAAAGAAAACAAAAGAAAACAAGCATAAGGGAGTAAGTCATCAAGACCCAAACCCAATGAAATTAAAAACAGAAGTAGGCCTTTCGCATAGGAGCAGCTCAAACAAAGGAAGGATAAAAACAATCATGGGTTTCAAGAGCTTGCAAGATGGTGGCAGTTCTCTGCTGTCTGCTTTTGTTGTGTGGTGTGGGAGTCCGTCCTGTTTTCATGGCATTTTTCTCTGCATCCTTTTTATTGACAAGACGTTCCTTTCGTGAGTGGTTTTCCTTTGGCCTCTTCTGGGAGCTGGTGGATTTGCAAGTCACATCAAGCCTTCGAAAGCAGGACTGTTGCCTTGTTCCCCAGTTGCCCTCCTGGAATGCTCTACCCTACTGGCTGGGAATGGCCCTGGGCCTCGGAGGGGAAGGGAGCGCCTGGGGCGCTGCGGTCCTGGCCCCACACAAATTCTCCTGCCATGACCCCACACCCAGCCCTGTGCCTCCCTCTGTGGGCCTGGCACACAGCAGACCCCCAGCAAACCCTCAGTGACTGACTGAATGGAAAACGCGGGAGTGGATGGTGTGAGGGGAAATAGGATTGCGATGCTTTGAGTATTGAGTTTAGAAATCGCTGAATTTCAGAACGTTCTAGGAGGCCATGGAAATTGAGCTGGGCTCAGTGCACATGGTGTGAATCGTCTAATCCTTAAATACATCCTGTGCCCCCTTGTGGGCCAAGAGTGGTGCTGGGAACTGGGGATTCAGTGATGAATGGAGGAGACACATGCCCTCTGCCCTCTTGGTGCCAGGGTGCCCCAGGTGACTCCAGCAGGGCCAGGAGAGACGGGGTTGCAGGTACGGCCTGGTAGGCCTCCAGAAGAAGGGCCTGGTAAGTGGTTAGGAGAATTCACCCTGTCCCTGGAAGGGAAGCCGGGGAGCCAGTGGGAGGGCAGGGGGCAGTGACAAACAAGACCGAGGGGGCAGGTGCGGGGCTCTGGGCGGGAGGCTCAGGGCCGGGATTGAACAGCACAGCAGTGGGAAGGTACCCAGGGGCTTCAGCAAGGGGCGAGTCCAAGCTTAGAAGCTCACTGGCAGCGTCAGGCAGCTCATGCCCAGCCAAGTGCTCCTGAGCGGATGTGCCTGGGCCAGCTGCGGGCCACAGCTGTGGCTGCTTTCCTGGCTGGCCTTCATCAAGCTGAGCGAGTTTGCCTCTATTCCTGTTTTTTTTCTGAGCGTTTTAATTTTTATAACGAGTTGGTACTGAGTTTTGTGACAGGCTTTTCTGCATGCATTGATATGATTGTGCGCTTTCTTTAGTCTGTTACTAAGGTGGATTACACAGATAGATTTTCCAACCGTGAGCCAGCCTTGTATCACAGGAAGAATGGTTATAGCATATAACTCTTGTGGTATATTGCTGAATTCTATTTGTTCATGTTTGTTTGTGTGTGAAATGATTAAATCAAGCTAATTAACATATTCATCACCTCACATACCTTTGTTTGTGGTGAGGCTCGAGCGATCCTCCCGCCTCAGTCCCCTAGGAGTTGAGACCACACACAGGTGCACACCACCACACCCAGCTAATTTTTTCAACATTTTGTAGAGATGGAGTCTCTCTATTTTGCCTAGGCTGGTCTTGAACTCCTAGACTCCAGCGACCTGCCTATCTCAGGCAACAGCCTAGGCAACACAGAAAGACACCCCATCTCTACAAAAAATTTAAAATCTACTCTCAGCAATTTTCAAGTATACATTGTTCTTACCCATAGTCACTGTGCCGCACAGCAGCTCTCCAGCCTGTTTGCCTCCTGTCTAACTGAACTCGTGCCCAGTGACCAACCGCTCCCATTTCCCCCAACCCCCCGCAGTCCCCGACAGCCACCATCCCACCCTCTGCTTCTGTGAGATGCACTTTTTTAGATTCCACATGCGTGAGATCATGCAGGATTTGTCTCTCTGTGCCTGGTTCATTTTACTTGTTATAATGTCCTCCAGGTTCATCTGCGATGTCACAGATGACATCGTTTCTTTCTGTGTGTGTGTGACATTTTCTTTATCCGTTCGTTTCTCCATGAACACTCAGGCTGATTCCACTGTATCTTGGCTGTTGTGAGTCGTGCCACAATCAACATGGGCCTGCATGTGTCTCCTCACTATAGTGACTTTGGGTATATGCCCTGAAGTGAGACTGCTGGATCCTATGGTGGTTCTAGTTTTAGTTTTTTGAGGAACTTCTGTGCTGTTTTCCGTAATGACTGTACTAACTTAGTTTCCCATCAGCACTGTACAAGGGTTCCTTCTGTCCACATCCTCACCAAAACTTATCTTTTGTCTTTTTGATAATAGTCATTCTAACAGCTATGAGTCAATATCCCATTGTGGTTTTAATTTGCATTTTTCTGGATGATTAGTGATGTTGTGCACTTTTTCATATACCTGTTAGCAATTTGTATGTCTTCTTCTGAGAAGCTTCCATTCCATTTCTTTGCCATTGTTTTTAAATCTGGTATTTGTTTTCTTGCTATTGAGTTGTTTGGGTTCCTTATACATTTTGAGTATTAACTCCTTATCAGATGTTGTATGGTTTGCATTTTTTTTTTTTTCAGTTCCCTAGGTTGTCTCTTCACTCTGTTTTTTGTTATGCAGAAGCTTTTTAGTTTGTTATAATGCCATTTTTCTACTTTCTGCTTTTGTTGCCTATGCTTTGAGGGCCATATTAAAAAAAAAAAAATCATTAACAAGACCAGTGTCATGGAATTTTGCCCTGTGTTTTTTCTTAGTGGTTTTACAGTTGCAGA
The DNA here is from genome assembly GCF_000951035.1 of Colobus angolensis palliatus. Lineage (NCBI taxonomy): Eukaryota > Metazoa > Chordata > Mammalia > Primates > Cercopithecidae > Colobus > Colobus angolensis. Next base: position 9,565,310 of record NW_012117154.1, read on the forward strand.
TCTTACGTTTAAGTCTTTAACCCATTTTGAGTTGATTTTTATGGATGGTGTGAGATGAGAGTCTAATTTCATTCTTCTGCATAGGGACATCAAGTTTCCCCAACACGGTTCGTTGAAGAAACTGCCCTTCCCCGGTGTGTGTTCCTGGTGTCTCTGCTGTAGGTGGATGGATGGGCTGCAGCTGTGGGGTTTCCCGCCGGGCTCTCCGTTCTACATTCTCCCTTCTCCTCCACTGGCCTGTTTGTCGTTTTTACACCAGCGCCACGTTCTGGTCTTTAGTATTGCCTTCTGCTGCTTACTTGGATTTATTTTGTTCTTCTTTTATTAGATTCTTTTTTTTTTTTTTTTTTGAGACGGAGTCTCGCTCTGTCGCCCAGGCTGGAGTGCAGTGGCCGGACCTCAGCTCACTGCAAGCTCCGCCTCCCGGGTTTACGCCATTCTCCTGCCTCAGCCTCCCGAGCAGCTGGGACTACAGGCGCCCGCCACCTCGCCCGGCTAGTTTTTTGTATTTTTTTTAGTAGAGACAGGGTTTCACCGTGTTAGCCAGGATGGTCTCGATCTCCTGACCTCGTGATCCGCCCGTCTCGGCCTCCCAAAGTGCTGGGATTACAGGCTTGAGCCACCGCGCTCAGCCTAGATTCTTAAAATGAGTGCTTAGATGATTGATTGGAGGCTTTTCTCTCTTCAAATGTGTGTGTTTCATGCCACAGGTTTCCCTCTCAGCACTGCCATAGTTGCATCTTGCGATTTTTGATATGCTGTGTTTTTATTTTCATTCAGGTCCATGTGTTTTTTGATGTTCCTTGAGATTTGCTCTTTGACCCATGGATTGTTCATGTCTGTATTTCATTTCCAAGTGCTTGGAACTTCTCTTGTTACCTTCCCATGACTGATTCTGGTTTGATTCAGCTGTGGTCAGAGAACATACACTATGGTTTCAATTCTGTTAGATTTTTTGGGGTTTCTTTTATGGCCAAGGATATGGTCTATCCTGTTATAGATTCTGTACATGCAGGAAAAGAGTATGGATTCTGCTGATGCTGGACAGAGTGTTCCGGAATGTTCATTAGACCCTGTTGGTTGAGAGTGTTGAGTTCTTCTAAATCCTTTGCTAATTCTCTGCCCAGTTTTTCTTTCAGTTGTTGACAGTAAGAAAGTCTTCAGCTATCATTGTGGATTTTTATATTTTTCTTTTCACTTCTATTAGTTTCTGCTTCACACATTTTACAGCTCTGTTATTTGACTCATACACATTTAGGATTGCTATTGCGTATTCAGACTCTTTTATCATTATGTAATGTCCCCCTCTGTCTCTGATCATATTCATTGCTCTGATGTCTATTTTTTCTGATACTAATATAGCCATTCCTGCTTTCTTATGATTAATGGTTGCATGATACACCTTTTCCCATTTAGTTTATCTTCAGTTTGCTTATATTGTTCTATTTGAAGTGAGTTTTCTGTAGACAGTATATGATGGGGTCATATTTTTAAATCCACTCTGCCAATCTGTGCTTCTATTGGTGTATTTGGATCATTTATACTTAAAGTTACTATGGTATTGAGATGTTAGGGCTTAAATCTGGCATTTCGCCTTTTATTTATCTTTTGTATTTATTTATTTTGAGATAGGGTCCTACTCTGTCATCCAGGCTGGAGTGCAGTAGTGTGATCATGGCTCACTGCAGCCTCTTCTGGGCTGAAGTGATCCTTCCACCCCAGCCTCTCAAGTAGCTGGGACCACAGGCTTGCACCACCATGCCCAGCCAATGTAGTTTTACATTTTGTAGAGACAGGGTCTTCCTGTGTTGCCCAGGCTGGTCTTGAACTCCTGGGCTCAAGTGATCCTCCCACCTAGACCAACCAAAGTGCTGGGATTACAGGCGTGAGCCACTGCACCTAGCCTCATTTTTAATTTTGTTGGTTCTGTTTTTTGTTTCTCTGGTTTTAGGTTTTTTTTCTGTCTTCCTGTGAGTTAGTGAACATTTTTTCGGAATTTTATTTTATCAGTGCATTTTTGAGTATGTATCTCTATGACTTTCTTTTTTAGTGCTTGCTCCAGGTAGTATATCATACATATATACACTCATGTACTGAATTCTAAGTATATAGCATGTATATATATACACACATACACACACATATATGTAGCACATATGTATATACATATATACACATACACATAACATACACATATGCAACATATATGCATATATATACACATATATCACACGTGTGTGCGTGTATAATGTTTGAGACAGGATCTTGCTCTCTTGCCCGGGCTGGAGTGCAGTGACACAATCATGACTCACTATAGTCTCGACTAATCAGGCTCCAGCCTTCCTCCCACCTCAGCCTCGTCAGTAGCTGGGACCACAGACAGGCACCACCACACCCAGCTAATTTTTAAAATTTTTTTGTAGAGACAGAGTTTTGCCATGTTGCCCAGGCTTATATATGTTGTCAATTCTACTGCTGTCATCATTTCACCAGTTTGAGGAAAAAAACTGTAACTTCCTTTATAATTTTTTTTTACTGTCCCTCATTTATGATATAGTTGCTTTAAATATATCCTAAACATTCTGTACATATCAATGCTATAATTTTTGCATCAGCCATCAATCATAATTTAGAAAACTCAAGAGGAGAGTGAAGCCTTTCTGTGCACTCACGTTTGCCTTCTATGTTCTTTCTTCCTTCCTGATATTCCAAGATTTCATAGTTATTTCATCTCTGTTTAGAGGACTTAAGCATTCTCCCAGTGTAGGCACGCTGGCAGCAACTTCTCTTAATTTTGCTTCATCCCATAATGTCTTTATTCCTGATTATTTTCACTGGATATATCATTCCAGTTGGCACTTTTGTCCTTTTCAGCACTGAGCAGTCCGGGGCCACATCCTCCTGGCCTCTGTGGCTTCTCGCCTGAAATCCACATCAGCCCTTGTCTCCCTTCTGTAGCGTAGGGTCATGTCCCTCTTGCTGCTTTCAAGAATTATTATTTGCCTTTAGTTTTTAGACTCTTGACTACAATGGTGTTTGTGTGGATTTCCTTGGATTTATCCTGTTTGGGATTTACTCAGCTTCTTGAATATGTAGGCTTTTACTTTTTGCCAAATTTGGGAAGTTTTAGCCATTATTTTTTCAAGAGTCTTTATCCCCATCCCCTTTGTTCTCTTTTTCTGGTACCCTAAGGACATGAATGTTAGGTCCTCCTCGTGTCTCACAGGTCCCTTCTGTGCGTCTTTGGTCTGTTTTCTCCCTCTTGTTGGGATTGGTACTTTCTGTTGTTTTTCTCACAGCTCCCTGCTTCTCTCCCCTGACTCTTCCACTCTGTTATGGTACTTTCTAGTTCTATCGTTCCTTTTTAGTTCTCTGCAGCTCTCATTAGCTTGGTGGGAATTGGCTTCTCTGTGGAGACATTCTATTCTGTTTTCTCATTGTTTAAAGAGTGTTCCTGCTTGTTTGCTGAAGCATTTTTATGAAGGCTGCTTTCACGTCTTTGTCAGAGGATTCCGACAGCTCTGTCATCCTGGGGCTGACACTGTCCTTCATTCAGTTTGAGATCTTTTGGGTTCTTTGTATAACAGGTGATTTTCTGTTTGAAATCTGGACCTTCTGGATATTATGTTATGAGACTCTGGTTATATAAACCTTCTATTTAGCTGGCTGCTTCTGATACTTCTCCAGCAGGGGAAACAAGAAGTGAAAGTCCAGGCTTTCCACTTGGCCTCTGCTGGTACCAAGGGCAGAAGATGTGGTGAGGTGTGGAAGAGGCCTCATTGCTGCTGATACCAAAGGCAGAGGACACGGTGAGGTGTGGAGGAGGCCTCACTGCCGCTGGGCAAGGGTGGGAGCTCTGGGGCCCTGGAGGCCTGTGCAGAAACCTCCCTGCGCAGAGGAGGGGGCTCCCTCATCACTGCCCCCGCATCGCCTCCACTGACACCAGGGGGCAAGGACTCACCACCTGCGGGGATGAGAGCCCCTGTCCCTGCTCAGCCTGCTCTGAAGCCACCCCAGCGTGGGGTTCGGGAGCCTCTTGAGAGCCTGGTGAGGGTGGAGGTCTAGGCTCCGTATGCGGCCTTTGCTGCCTGGGTGGGGAGGGGCATCGTGTCCTCCGTGGTGCCTGGTGGAATAAAGGAGCTGCTGCTCAACATTTCCAGCCTCGCTGTGCTGTCCCTTCACTGACCCTTCGGCTGGAGAGAGCAGACTTTTGTTGAGGCCCTTTTCTTGTCTGTGCCTGTTGGCATTTCCGGCTTGCCAGCTTTTCCGCTTCCAAGTGTGAGAGACACAGAGAAAGCCCAGGGGGTTCACCACCAATGCCGTTCCCTGGCTGCCCTGGTACCTGGCTAGTCTACTTTCCCTACGCATTTCAGTCTTCTACTGTTTGTTGTGGATACTATATCCAGGCTCTTTTGTTGTATTTAGCAGGAAGGATTGGGAAGCGCTTGTGTGCTCCATTTCCCAGAAGCAGCAGCCTTGCCGCTCCTTTTGTGCATGTGGCATCTGAGAGCACAGATGCCGGAGCTGCTGGGGCTGCCCCAGCTTTGCCTTGCTCAGCTGTGTCCCCAGTGCAGGCCCTCCAGCCTCTCTAGCGTCAGTCCTTCCATCTGTAAGACAGGGTGATGGTGGCTCCACACCTCATTCAGTTAGAGGGACAAGTAAACGCATCAGCAGACACCAGCTGCTGAGGACAGGCCCAGCCAGAAGCAGACAGGAGCTCCTTGGTGTGGGGGTACTGTCACTAGTGGCCTCGTTACCCAGCTGTGCACACGTTGGTGCTGGTTTCCAGCGGGCACCCAGGCAAACAGCGTCGCCATTCCGGGCACCTACTTTTTGAATGTCTGTGCCCTTTTTTGTGGGAGGAGAGATTTCTGCAAATATACTTTTCTAGTTTAAAGATGGCAAGTATTTTAGGCTATTGGTACATTCTGCCAGGTTGCCCTGTATAGAGCCTGCAACTGCTACACACTCCCCAGGCTTCCCAGAGAGCCCTGGCTTTGTGACGACCTCACTGTTGTCACTGCTGCTCTTATCGATAGATGTCTAGGACCAACCCCCAGCGAAGAGAGAGAAGCCTGATTCTGGAAGGTGGGGCTGCCTTTCCCCAACCTGCCCTTGCAGCTGTGCCTGCAGCTCTGTCCTCCGGGGATGGCCCTGCATCGCTGCTGACCCATGGGCATTTCTGGAGGGGGCCAACAGTTCTCAGGGTCTCTCCTCAGGAGCACTGGGGTCCGCACACTCTGCTGGGTACCTGTCTTGGCCGTGTACGAATCCCAGGGAGGCTGCACAGGGCAGAGGGGTCTCCCGTAGCTGAACCCTGCTCTGAGCCTGGGCCCTCCTTCTGCTCCTGCAGCTCTTCTGTGTCACCTGTTTCTGTTACTTTAATAATGACAGTTCCTTTCTTGGGAAGGCACCTTGTTTTACCTGTTTTTCTTCAAGGACAGCACAGAGCCTAAAGCTTAGTGACTGCCTAGGAAATATTTGTGAAAATAATCAAGTTATTAATTAATAACTGGTGTTACCTCCAGGGTGGATTTCAATCTGCTCCTTGCATTTATGGGTGCCTGCAGGTGGGAACCAGGGCTGGAGCAGCCCACCCTGCTCCTGTAGGCCCACCTCCCACACCACAGCAGGGTGGACTGGCCCCTCACCCACCCAGTGTCTCCCAGCCGGGGCTGCCCACACACCACCGCACGCAGCACCTTCCCCATGGCAGATGCCTGCTCCAGGGCAGGGCCCTGCTCCACAGTGACACGGCGTGTGATACCACAGGCAGTTCTCCTCCCGCCAGCCTCCTGTGTGCAGCTTCAGTGCTTTTAGACCCGCCATTGGAGCTGAATTCTTTTTCTTTCTTTCTTTCTTTTTTTTTTTCGAGACGGAGTCTGGCTCTGTCGCCCAGGCTGGAGCGCAGTGGCCGGATCTCAGCTCACTGCAAACTCCGCCTCCCGGGTTTATGCCATTCTCCTGCCTCAGCCTCCCGAGTAGCTGGGATTACAGGCGCCCGCCACCTCGCCCGGCTAGTTTTTTGTATTTTTTAGTAGAGACGGGGTTTCACCATGTTAGCCAGGATGGTCTCGATCTCCTGACCTCGTGATCCGCCCGTCTCGGCCTCCCAAAGTGCTGGGATTACAGGCTTGAGCCACCATGCCCAGCAGGAGCTGAATTCTTAAATCGATTGTGGGTTTTGAGTGAAGCTGAAATGAATAAACACATGTTACACACGTGGACAGTATCTATACGTGGAACGATTATAAGGTTTGCACGTTAAATAGCCCTTGTATGTTAACTTCCTAAATATACCTTTATGGGCTCAATACCACTTTGCCATAAGCAGGTAAGTAAAGAAAGAAATCTTGCATTCTGGTCCGTGCACTGTTGCACGACTGGAGCTGCGTTGATGCCCTAATCCTGGGTCTGTTTCATCTTTGCAGACAAAGAGTGATGTGTGTGGGAGTGGGGGTTCAGGCAGGAGCGCTCACAGGGGCTTCAGAGACGGTGAAGTGGAGAGAAGAGCTGTGCCTATTAAATGTAAGCGCCCCGAGCTGCCATGAGCCGCTGCGTGCGGGCCAGCAGCCTCTGGTGTGCGCTTCCTCTGACTGCAGAAGGAATCATTAAGTCACATCAAGCCTGGGGCCTGTTTAGAAGCTGTCAGGACCATCCTTACTGCTCCCTGATGCCTCCACTGTGAAGACCCAGCCCAACTCTGAATGCAGGGACAGCACCTGTGCTTTTTCTGGCAGGCACAGCTCAGAGCAGGAAACCTGGTCTCCACTTTGGGCAGACAGCAGTGGTCCAGGCAGTGTGGTCACCTGGCACCCCTTCCTCCCCTCCTCGTGGCCAGGGCCACGGCCAGCCTCCTTGTCCCTTCTTCCTCAGCCCAGGCTTGGGAAAGGATGCTGTGGAGTTAGAGGCAGGGGAGCTTCGGGCCTGGTTGCGTCTCTCCCTAGCCTGGGGACCTTTGAACAGTTCCTGAGTCTCCTCGCACGGCTCCTGCAGCAGTACGTTGAGGTGGCTACAGATGTTTGTTGCTGTGAGTGGTGCTCAGCCCTCAGGGGCGTGTCCCTCCGCCTGTGGCACTGGTGTCCAGGGAAGAACATTCAAGTACCTGGAGATGTCACCTGCCGTTTCTGATCCCCCTGGAGATTTCACCTGCCGTTTCTGATCCCCCCTAGATTCTCTCCAACATGACATTAAAGAAAAGATACTTTTGAAAACCAAAGGGAACTTTTAGAAGTCAGCGTAGCTCCGAGACGGAGGCCTGTTTCTGCTCTGTCTTGGAGCTGAGAGTGGCTCCAGCCAGCCACCCCGTTCCTCCAGTAGCCCTAAGTAAGGAGTGCTGTGTCCCTGACCTGAGAACTTGGCCCATCCAGGGGCCTGGACTGTGTCTGTCACTGCCAGGGGTGGGAGATGTGGCCTCACAGCTGTCGCAGGGACAGTTTCCACCGGCTCCTCTGCCATGGGAGAGAATGGAGCAGACAGGCCATGAGGCCAGCATGTGAGCACATGGAGGGGTCCTGCCTGGCGGCACCCTGCAGCTAGACAGCACTACACGCCCGCTGGCCAGCACTGAAAAGGCGGATCGGACCAGGTGTTGCCAGCGGCGTGGAGGAGCAGGAGCTCTGTGTGCTGCTGAGGGAATGTAGATAATAGAACCTGGAACTCTGTGCACTGCTGAGGGAATGTAGATAATAGAACCTGGAACTCTTTGCGCTGCTGAGGGAATATGGATAATAGAACCTGGAGCTCTGTGCGCTGCTGAGGGAATGTAGATAATAGAACCTGGAACTCTTTGCGCTGCTGAGGGGATGTAGATAATAGAACCTGGAACTCTGTGCGCTGCTGAGGGGATGTAGATAATAGAACCTGGAACTCTTTGCGCTGCTGAGGGAATATGGATAATAGAACCTGGAACTCTGTGCACTGCTGAGGGAATGTAGATAATAGAACCTGGAGCTCTGTGCACTGCTGAGGGAATGTAGATAATAGAACCTGGAGCTCTGTGCACTGCTGAGGGAATGTAGATAATAGAACCTGGAGCTCTGTGCACTGCTGAGGGGATGTAGATAGTGGAACCTGGAACTCTGTGCACTGCTGAAGGAATATAGATAATGGAATCTGGAACCCTGCGCTGCTGAGGTAATGTAGATAATAGAACCTGGAGCTCTGTGCACTGCTGAGGGAATGTAGATAATGGAACCTGGAGCTCTGTGCGCTGCTGAGGGAATATGGATAATAGAACCTGAAACTCTGTGTGCTGCTGAGGGGATATAGATAATAGAACCTGGAACTCTGTGCACTGCTGAGGGAATATAGATAATAGAACCTGGAGCTCTGTGCACTGCTGAGGGGATATGGATAATAGAACCTGGAACTCTGTGCGCTGCTGAGGGAATATAGATAATATAACCTGGAGCTCTGCGTGCTGCTGAGGGGATGTAGATAGTGGAACCGCTGTGCCGTGGCGTTGAACCGTTTCTTAGGACACTCCGCGTGCAGCTACGCAGGATCCCGCCGTTCTCCTCCCAGGTGGTACCTGCAGGAAATGAGTGTGCTTCCATGAGAAGAACTGTGCACAGATGTCCAGAGCAGCTTGATTTGGGTAGCTCCCCTTGGAAACAGCTCGAATGTTCTTCACTGGATGAATGGAAGCCAGTGGTGGTATTTTCCCACAGTGGAATTCTAAACAGAAAGGAACTGTTGATACGCTCAGCAGCATGGATACATCTTCAGTAAATACCGACTAAGAGAAGCCAGACACAAAAGAATATTTACGACGTGATTCCATTTGTATCGACTTCTGAAAGTCCCCGAGTCTATAGTGACCACAAGTGGGTGATTGTCAGGGGGCAGTGGCGGGTGAAGCGGGAGCAAGGACCGCGGGGGACCAAGGACTGCAGACTTCTGTGAGCCGCTGTGGGGCCGCTCCAGGTGTATACACAGGCAAGACTGTCACACTGTAGACTTTGAGTTTGTGCAGCCTGTTAACAATCAATGATACCTTTAAAAGGCCACGGCGCCACCTTACACACGCAAGGATAAATGGTGAGTCGGTCTACACTGCTGCACGGGGCCGTCAGAGCTCTCACTGAGTGCCTGCTCCCCTGGCCCGGCCCCTCCTCCCACACAGCCCCGGGGCCTCTGCGCCCCTTTGACCTCAGGCGCCAGCCTCCTGGGTTGTCTCAGTTGTGCCGTGCCTGTCACCCAGTAGAAGCAGCCCCTGAGGCAGGACGTCCACACAGCCTGCATTCCACAGAGCCCCACCGGCCTAAAATCACACAGGGTCAGAATCTAATGTAAGGGGGTTTATTCAAAGGTGGTTGGAGGCTGGCCCACCCAGAAACACCAGCTCCAGAGGAATGGAGTCCGCCCTCGGAAGCAGGGAGGGGAAGGGTACCCTAGGGCAGGCAGAGGCCGAGGGGCTTTTAAGCAGGATCGCGGCGTCCTTCCTACGAGGTGGGCGCAGTCACAGCGTTTGATGGGTGACGGGCAGTGCCTGTTTCGGGGAAGGGTACATTTAACCCGTCAGAGGGTGCGGCAGTCATGGTTTCCCGTCTTCTGGTCTAAGCAGTGCAGAAAACAGGGAAAGTTCATCTACAAGGGTCATGAACCAAGGAGGCAGGAGGTTTCTGCCCCTGGCGTTGGTTAATTCTCTCCAGTCTTTGTGCAGAACAAGGAAACAGCACATTAGTCCCTGGCCTGAGAAAGGGGAGCTGCAAGTGCACATCAGGGGTGCAGTCCCATCTCTCACGGGGCGTGAGGCACGGTCCTGTCTCTCACGGGGCTTAATGTGCCCAGACTGTGTTCATGTTCACACCTGGGAGGAGGGAAGCGGGCATGGTCTGTGCGGCGGGTCCAGCCGATCCACAGGGCCTTGGATGAGGCGTCTCTGCAGCTGAGGCTGGCCCTGCCAGGACTGACCCCAAGGCTGTGGCTAAATTGGGCTCCCAGCACTGGCCCTGTGTCCTCTGTAAGGGGTTCTGCACCCCAGATCTACACACGGACTGTCCCCACCTCTAGGCCCCACACTCAGCCCCCTTCAGCCTGTGTGTCCTCAGGGCACCTTCACTCCATCCACCTGGATCTCCCCATCTTAGTGACCGTCTCCACTGTGGGTGCCGAGACCCTCTCTGCTTCCGAGACCCTCTCTGCTTCCGTAGCTATGCATCAGGGCCACTGTGTGAGCTGGAAGTCGGCGCAGGGAACTCTGGAGAAGGGAGGGAGTTCTGGGGAGGGGAGCCATTACTAACAGGGAAGCCCCAGGAGGAGGGACCACCATGGAGCGAGGACTGAGCGCGGGAAGGAGGGTGTTCTAGGCCCAGGCAGGGCGGGAGTCTCAGGGGAGGAGAAGTGCCGGGGGCTTTTACCCTCAGGGCCTGTGGCAGTTGGGGGGTGGTGGATGAGGCCTTAGACTAAACTCTGAGAGAATGGGACCGTGGAGAGTTGTCTTGAGTGGGGAGGAGGGAGGGGGCTCTGTGTTGCTAGTTGGAGGCGTCCCTGGCACCTGTGACGGCAGGGGCTGGAGGGTGGGACAGGACTTGGGGGCAGTGAGGGTGGAAGAGGGTCAGAAAAGCTCAGATTGTGCCTCACATGGTGGGTGGGGGCTGCTGGGTTTGTTAATGCATGGGATGGGGTAGGTCAGGAGTCGTGCTGGTCACATATGTCAAATGTGGGTGTCTGAAATCCCTGTGGCCACAGCTATAGGCTGCATCCCCTGGGATCTGGGGTGCAGCGTGTGTTCTGGCCTGAGACACATCTGGGGGTGGTGGTCCACAGACCCCCTGGGCAAGTGCAGACAGTAGGAGGAGGTGGGGACCCCGGGTGCAGATGCGGGCCACGGGGAGGCAGGTGGGGACCCTGGGTATAGACAGGAAGGGAGGCAGGTGAGGGCCCCGGGTATAGACAGGAAGGGAGGCAGGTGAGGGCCCCGGGTATAGACAGGAAGGGAGGCAGGTGAGGACCCAGGTTACAGACAGGAAGGGAGGCAGGTGCGGGCCCCGGGTATAGACGGGAAGGGAGGCAGGTGAGGGCCCCGGGTATAGACGGGAAGGGAGGCAGGTGAGGACCCAGGGTATAGACGGGAAGGGAGGCAGGTGAGGGCCCCAGGTGCAGACGGGGACAGGGATGAGGCGGTTGGGGGCCCAGGCCCTCACGGGATGACTGTGCCTGTCTCTTCTTCCCCTCCCATTGCATGGGCTAAAATGTGCTAAATCTCCAGCACTGGACGGGACAGAGGGAGGGACCTGGATAGACCAGAGTTCTGCCTATTTCTGGAACGCAGTATGGGGAGGGGTGGGCAAGCCTCAGAACGGGCTCCATTCTGAGGAACGGCCAGTCGCATGGGGCCTTGGATGCCCGTGGTCAGAGTGTGGGCTGCTGCAGGCTCCACTTCAGCCCTTCATTTCCTGGTAGCCACCAAACTGCCCCATGGACTCTGGGCAGATGGCCAGTGTTAGCTGGGAAGGACAGCAGCAGCCGCAGAGGTGGCAGCAAGGCCAGGGTACTTTGCAGATGGCATGGACGGGCAGGTGCCCAGGGACAGCCAGGGAGCAGCTGACACCTCATTCACCCTGGCCTTCCAAGTGGTCTGCAATTCTGGGAGCTGCTAACTGGAGCAGAGTAGGTCCTCTGGGGTCCTGGGCACTGAGTCCCAGGTGACCTGCACTGCACAGGACAGCCCCTCACTCATGCTGCCCTTGCAATGAAGAGAGGCGCTGGCTGCAGCTCGCTGGCCTGTGTGACTGATAGAGGCTGACAGCCTGGAGCCCCAAGCACCCCTGGCAGGAGCTGACCCACTTTCCCTTCCCTCGGCTGGAAACCTTGACATAACAGATGGCTGCAGGGCCCTACTGTCCCTCTGATAGAGAGGAGAGTTTTTAATTAAAAAGGAGGCACAGAGCTCCAGAGCGGCCACACCGAGATCCAGTCCATGTGTGCTGGTCCGTCGGTACCCACAGGTGAAAGGCTGCAGCCGGGCTTATCTCAGGCTGCCCGTGTGCGCGCAGAGGTGCTTATTGGGCCACGCCATGCACTGGAACTGATACTCTTCTCTCCTTTCTGAGACCTTTCTACACGAATGCACTACTTAGAATGAGTCACCGAAGCGATGGCATGAGCTCTGCTGTCCAGCAGAGCTGTCCATGGTGCCAGAAACGGCCTCTCTGCTTTTCCCCCGGGAGCTGCTGCTGCCCACACAAGACTGTTTGGCACTTTAAATGTGCTTGTGGATGTTTAGTTTTAAACTGAAAAAGCCACATGGGGCCAATGTGCTGCACAGTGAAGCGAGAGCATTCGTATGCAAGGATGATCTTCAGAACCCTTTGTGCTACGTGAAGTACTCGTTGAATGCAACGTGAAAATCCTTGTCCTTCAAAGTGTCATTTTATTACAAATAATAATGTAATAAAATTATAAATTAATACAAATAATATTACAGATAACAATTTGTAATAAAATTGCAGTAATTTTGTGATAGTCTGAGTGTGTTGATGAAGTGACCTATACATGCGTTTTTAAGCACAATAAGCACGGGTGTAGACAGCGTAAGCGTGGGTGTAGACAGCATCAGCACGGGTATAGACAGCGTGTCACTTTGTCAGTGCAGAGATGCATCTAAGGCTGTGGCTCCACCCCGACACCTGTGGCTGCTCTTTGCAGATCCTCCTTACACACCACACAGGCAGTTGGAATGGGCTTTGCCTCTGTGTTATCTTTGTATTTTTCCTCTAGCATATTTTTAACAGAACTATTTTATTGAGAAAAAAAGCCCTTTGTCCCATCTTTTAACCCATCGCCTCTTCTTCTGTGTGAACCGATTGAATCGAAGGGCAGTGTCCAGGCAGCTCGATGATAGTGGGGGTTCGGCTTCACAGGGTTCTGTTCCTGGTGGATTTTGCGAGGCAGCCCCCCTGGGTGACGTGTTGCCCTTCAGGGAAGGACTCAGTGTGGAACTGACTCTGCAGAGCCCAGTTCCTCAGAGCAGGGTCCCCACCGTGCCGCACAAAGTTGCCCTGACTGTCGCACGAGCTCCTCACCTTCACTACCATCATTCTTTGCTGGTCAATCATAAAATGAGGCCTTAATTTTGCCCAGTGGGCTCCGTCAGTTCGCTGAATGACAGTGCACAGCAGTGACACGATGACTGCAGACAGCGCTGTGTGCGTGGAAGACGCTTGCCGAGAACTGCCAGGGACACCAGCTGTTTGGCAGCTTAGTTGACGGGGACTAAGTCACATGAGAGCATGAGGGGATGAGGATGGCAGGCTCGGGATGTGAAGGGCCAGCTCCTACACCCTGGCAAGGGGACTCTGGCACCCCGCAACCGTGTGTTGAGGCCACAGCAGAAGCAGGGGGGCAGAGCCGCAGGGCGCTGGGCCTATGAGATGCGAGCCCCCAGGGCCTCACAGGGGTAGCTCCTGCCAGTCTCTGGCTGCTGAGAGAGGTGCTCCTATGAGCCTGGGCAGATGCAGACCTTGGCCAGGAGCTGCAGTGGCCTGCCCAGTGTCAGGAGGGAGATAGCCGTGGGGCCTCCCTGGAGACCTCTCCCAAGGCCCTCCCTTGAACTCCTGCGTACCCTGTGCCAAGCATGCGAGGCCTGGTCAGCACGTGGCGGGTGGGCAACCCCTTCCCACTGCCACCCAGGAGGCCCCTGGATGTGCATGGGCCATGAAACTCTTCTCTAGCAGCAGCTGTGCCTTCTCTCTCCAGGTGACGCCTTCTGGGCCCCATCTGTCCTTCCTTACAGCACCCTCAGCGCCTTAAGCCACCACCCCCAGCCACAGTTTGGCAGAAGGATGGAGTCCAAGGTCTCAGAAGGTGGCCTGAATGTGACCCTTACCATCCGCCTGCTGATGCATGGAAAGGTAAGAGGAGCCGCCACTGGCACTGTAGGAAAGGCGGCCGCAGCAGACAGAACCTGGTACTGCCTGGGTCTTTGGATCATTTTTTAATCTTATTTTAAGCAATCTCAAACTTACAAAGCAGTTATAGGTACAGCCCCTTTGAGACTCAGTGCCAACCTGACACCTCCGGCGTGTTTCCTACCACCAGGGACCTTCTGCGGCACAGCCACACACAGCCGTCCCTTCTGCGGCACAGCCACACACAGCCGTCCCTTCTGCGGCACAGCCACACACAGCCGTCCCTTCTGCGGCACAGCCGCACACAGCCGTCCGTGTCAGGGCACCCGCACGGACGCATTCCTGCCCCTGGCTCCCTTCATAGCGGCCGCATAGCATCCCCTGGTGCCGCCTCGAGTCCCTTCCGCCTGGAGTAGATGGTTGGCTCTGACTCTGCGGTTGACACTTTGCAGTGTGTGTGGAGCACCTGTGCCTTGCTCTAGGTCTCCTGGCCGTTGGCAGGAACACAGCAGCAGCTCTGCCCTGGGGTGTGCCTGTTGGCCGCTCCCAGGAGACTCCTCAGACTTTCAGAGCGTGTGTTTCTATCCTCTGGGAGGCGGGCTGCTGTGTTCTTCCCCGGCTCATCCTTCCGTGACCACGTGACCAAGGCCTGACAAGTCCCTGTTCCTACAGCCCCATCCTGCTCTCTGTTCATCTTGTCCTCCTTGTCCCAGGCCTGGAACCAGCCACTCCCTCAGTAGCTCCTGTATGTGGTGGCGTGTTCCGGAAGCCAGGGCGCGTGGTGCTCCTGGCTGCTGTGGGTCCCGGGCTGCACCTCCACAGGGCACTTCCTTCCATGTTCAGCTCTCCATATGGAACCCCAGTTCCAGCCTCACAGCACAGGGTCCCCCAGTTCTTCCTGCCTCAGGTGCGCACCATGAGGAATCCACCTGCCAGTATCTGTGTGTGGCCTCCCTCCAGGAGGAGGCTGGCGGAGGCTCCGGGCTGTAGCCCCACAGCACTGGCACATCCTAGGTTTCCAGAAGACAGCCTCCTCCTGCGGGAAGGTGGTGGTGCCCACACCCAGAGCGTTCATTCCTGCAGTGGAGACAGAGGGACCTGCCTCTCCAACTTGTGGGTGTCAGGAGCCAAGGCCCCATGGTAGATGAGGCTCCGTGAGGCCAGGTGCACAGCCCCATCTCCAGCAGCAGTGGCCATGCCACCCAGCTGCACTCTGGGGGGGAGGTGACCTGGTTGACAGGGGCCCCTCCTTGTGTCCAGTGTCCCTCTCCCTCCACAGACCCCTCTGCACACCGTCCTCACGGCCTCCCTCTCCCTCCACCGACCCCTCTGCACACTGTCCTCATGGCCTCCCTCTCCCTCCACCGACCCCTACGGCCTCCCTCTCCCTCCACCGACCCCTCTGCACACTGTCCTCATGGCCTCCCTCTCCCTCCACCGACCCCTCTGCACACCGTCCTCACGGCCTCCCTCTCCCTCCACCGACCCCTCTGCACACTGTCCTCATGGCCTCCCTCTGCCTCCACAGACCCCTCTGCACACCATCCTCACAGCCTCCCTCTCCCTCCACCGACCCCTCTGCACACCATCCTCACGGCCTCCCTCTGCCTCCACCGACCCCTCTGCACACAATCCTCACGGCCTCCCTCTGCCTCCACCGACCCCTCTGCAGGCCATCCTCATGGCCTCCCTCTGCCTCCATGGGCCCCTCTGCACGCCGTCCTCACAGCCTCACAGAGTCACCATTGCTGGCCCCGCTTCAGGTGATAGGCACAGTAGCATCCATCAGCTCCACCCCGCTGCTGGACAGGGAGACACTGGGCCACTCAGCACAGCGGGGAGTGTGTCCCAGACCACCTCGGGCTCGCCATCAGAACTGTGGCAGCATCTTCCAGCGTTCCTTTTAACAGGCTGCCTTTTAAATAGCAGTCATGGAGCACTAGCAGTGCTAAGTTTTATTTGAGTCACACAATGGAAGGAGGCTTTATTTTTCACACATTTCTTCCAGGGTTTCCTGGCAGCCTGAGTGCGTAGGTGATGCCCCCTGAGTTATTTATTGGGGGCAGCCAGCTGCCCACCCCCGGGGCACTTAGAGTCAGCCCATCTCTGGCCTGGTCAGGTGGGTGCCAAGGAAGCCCCGGCTCAGGGCCTCTGTAGAGGCAGCCTGGCTTGTACACACACACCCACCCCGCCCCCACCACTGGCAGATTCTGAATTCTCCCTTCTTCACTCACACAGGGAAGGTAGGCAGGTTTCGGCAATGTCTGCCTCCAGTGTTTTCCTCCTGCTCTATGACATCATCTTTCTGTGATTTTTTTTCCTGCAGGAAGTTGGAAGCATCATTGGGAAGGTAATTATTGATGGAATCTCTGCCTCTCTTGGGGTCTCTGTGAGGGGATGGTGAGGACGGCAGCCTCCTTGGGTGCTAGGTGGCACCCAGTAGGTGCGCCTTTCCCAGTAGGTGGGTGGTGTGTGTTCCATGAAGTCAGGACCCCAGAGGTGTCACCTTTATGCTGCGTGACGTTGAAGCTGGTCCCTGGCTCTGTGCAGCCTGAGGGGAAGGGGTTCTCCCCAGCTAGTCGCCTCACTGCCCCCTGCCCGTGGCCTTGGTGGCCAGCCCTTCTTTCCCGGTTGAAGACCCCACAAAGAATGATTTCTCACGCATTCTTCAGCCGGCCGTGTAGTCTGGGTGGTCTCCAGGAGTGCCGGTGGAGGCGGCAGCCCCCAGACACTTCCTTTCCAAATCAGGGCTGGCCCAAGGGAAGTAAGGCCCAGTTTGGAAGCCTGCTGCCCCGGGA
Source organism: Colobus angolensis palliatus (assembly GCF_000951035.1). Lineage (NCBI taxonomy): Eukaryota > Metazoa > Chordata > Mammalia > Primates > Cercopithecidae > Colobus > Colobus angolensis. The sequence continues at coordinate 9,581,964 of NW_012117154.1, forward strand.
GGCTGAGCAGTGAGGGCCACCTCCCCGTCTTTGTCACATTTTCACCACCTCCGGGGGTCCTGTGTCCTTCCCCTCAGTCCCACCATGGGGGCGCCTCTAGTAGGTCATTGTCCCGGCTTCCTCCCAAGCGCTTGAGAGGGCGCGTCTCCGAGAGTCACCACCTCCGGGAGGGCGAGCCAGAGCTCAGCGGGCCATGCGGGGCACCTGAGGGCACGCACACTGCCACGTGCCACGAGTGAGCTGCCGTGGGGAGTCAGGTCTGACCTGCACCACCCTTGCCAGCTGTGTGCCCGTAGGTGGGTGCACCTGCCTTCCTGGGCCTCAGTTTCCCATCTGAAATGTCCGCCAGGGCGTGGTGGGCATGAAGCTTGGCCTTCTTAGTGGAGAGGCTGGTCTGCTCCTCCAGTGCCGGTGGGAGGCTCTGCTGTGTGGGCACATGGGCCAGGCCGCTCCCCACCCACCCTGGGCCGCATTGTCCTCAGTGCCAAAGGGACGCCTTTTTCTTATTGTCTAAATCTTTATTCTAGAAAGGAGAAACTGTGAAGAAGATGCGTGAGGAGGTGAGTGTGGTGGGTCCTCACCTGTCTGCAGCCATTCCCGGGTGGGTGGGGAGGGTCCCCAGACTCTGCCCCTGCTGACATCCTGCCTGTGCTCTCAGCTGGGGCCTGTGGGGAGTGCAGTGTGGGGCCTCTTTCCCCCTACTCGGGCCTCCTGTGCTTCCCTGTGGGGAAGGAATCCGTTGGATTCCTTTTGCTAATTAAAATTTCCTTGTAAAGGAGATTGTTGAGAAGCATTTTACTGTTCAGTCGTGGTTTGCCAGTCAGCGGACAGAGGCATGTGTTTGTGTCAATTGTCAGCGGACTTTGGCCCCCGGCCCACTGGCCCAAGGGTTTCTCTGCTCTCACCCTAGAGTGGTGCGAGGATCAACATCTCAGAGGGAAACTGCCCAGAGAGGATCGTGACCATCACTGGCCCCACAGACGCCATCTTCAAGGCCTTTGCCATGATCGCGTACAAGTTTGAGGAGGTAACCTGCACCCGGGCACCTTGGCCAGCCTGGCGGGGGCGGGCCTGGTCCCAGCTGGCTCCCTGGGCCTTCTCCCCTGTACCTGGACTAGGGGATGCCCCAGCCTGCCCAGGCAGCCCCATAACTACACTCACCTCCTTTACCTCCCAGGGCCTCTCCCCAGCTCTGGTTCACCTGGTCAGGGGCCAGTGTCCCTCTGTCCTTCTGAAGTCAGCTACTCCCGGCTGTGTGCCTTAAGTCCACCTCCCTCAGCTTCCCCAGACCCTGCCCTGGGGCACCTAGCATGGCCTCAGAACACCCCACCCTTCCCCCCAGGGCACACAGCCTGGCTGACCCTCAGGCCCCACCAGCACCTCCAGCCTCCAGCCAGCTCTGCCACATGGCTCGCGACGAAGCCCTGGCTGGCACAGCCCTGGTCCTCAGCCACACAGCACCATGCCTCTGGGCCCCCCATGAGAGCTGATGTAGCCTGGCTTAGATATGGATGGTAAAGGTAGAGACCATCCGTGTTGGTGGTGGTTATGAGACAGAGAGAGACAGAGACAGAGAAACAGAGGGAGAGAGAGAGGCAGAGGGAGACAGAGAGAGAGAGAGAAACAGACAAGAGACAAGAGAGACAGAAAGAGACAGCGAGGGGGAGAGAGAAAGAAAGAGCAGCACTTCTGTGTATTCTGTCATTGAGTGAAATTATAATGTATTCTATGTGTTTCTAATTTTCTTGAAATTGCTGGAAGTTAGAGATGCATTTAGTGTCTTTGAGGGGTGACCATTAAGTAATGAGGTGCACTTTGTGGGAATAAACAAAGAGCCCTCCAAGGGAGAATGGGCAGAGGCTCTTTAGTATTCAAAGCTGGCCATGGTGGTGGTCGGTGCCATCTTCTGTGCTTGGCAGAGACTCAAAGTCAGGCAGGAGGGGGAACTTCGGAGTGGGAGAGGAGGGGAGGGATGTGCCCGGGGAGAGGCAGTGGGGCTAGAAGTGGGGCATCCCATGTGACTGGTTGGGGGAGTGTGCGAGGCCTTTTCCAGTGGGTCCTGAGTTGGAAGTGGGGACGCACATCAGGGAAGCTGACTGCTCAGGGCCGAGTGCAGCAGAGGCTGTGGCCTGGCCTCCAGGGCTGGATGCTGCAGACACTGGGGCCAGTGTTGCCCTATCATAGGTGGCCTGGCCACTGTCTGGAGGTTGTTTCTTAGTTTCCCCTTTTAGCTACTCTCTCATTTGCAAGAGGATAGCCAGTTCAGGAGAGGCTAGAGAGCCAGGTCATGCTGCTTGGGGATGGTGCAGTTGCCTTTTTGGTCAGCTGTGCTGCGGGGTCCTCTGGATCTTTCTGTTGCCGAGTCATCCTGGCCATTGTCTGACGGGAGACTGATGGAATGCAGCAGACCAGCATCGTGACACCAAGACAGAAACAAGAACAACCGAGTCCCCGGACGGTGGTGAGACCAAGAGTGCTGTTACCCAGCCCAAGGCGAGAGGACACATCCCACAGCCGTGAGGACCAGCCTTGGAGAGCCTCGTGGCCGCTCCTTAGCGTGCTGGGCAGCCCGCTCCTGGGACCTTCGCTCTACAGGTGACATGTGCAGTGGCACAGATGCCAGTATGGCTGGCCAGCAAGAAACCTGGAGAAAAGCAATTACCTACCGCTGCTTATGCCAACACATCTTCCACCCAGGGCAGGCGGTGTCCCGAATAACTTCTGCCAGAGTTGGCGATGTGTTTCTGACCGCAGTTTCTGCCTGTGTGATTCCCACTGTGGGAGACAGTCATCCCTCCCACAGGGTACACAAATAATCATAGGTGGCCTGGTTTTGGAACTTAAGTTTGAGTCAGAATTTCCAGCTGTGGAGATTATAGAATTAGGGTCTTTGCATACAAAGAAGTCTCAGGATACCTTTCCGAAGGTGTCTGAGTTATTCATCTGAGGCCAGCAGGGCCTGGTGACTGGCCCCAAGAAAGCAGTGTCCTGGTGGAGGCATATGGAGACTGGGGAAGGGCTGTGGCTCAGGCCAAGAGGTTAGAACCGAGGCCTGTGCCCTCCAGCTTCAGTTGGGACCTGTCTTTGTTTCTCCCTCGTGGCCAGTGTTTAACAGCTGGTTGCCCTATGCAGGTTGCTGAATTTAAGTTTCAAATGACCTGGGGACCGATCAGTAAACTTTAAGAATTGGTTGCTTTTCTAGGAGAAAGGGATGCTAGCAAAGTCACAGGTGATTTGTTTAGAGTCAGTTGTCCATGTAGATGCAAGCAGAAAGCATCAGCTCTCATCCCCCAGGGTCCCATTTGATGAAATTGGCATGTCTCGAGATTTTCCTCCCTGGGGCCTGGTGGTGGGTGGTGTGTCCAGTAGTTAGTGAGAGTGAGGGCAGTGGTTACTGTTTGGGATAATCAAGAGTGGCATTAGAGAGGCCGGGCGCGGTGGCTCAAGCCTGTAATCCCAGCACTTTGGGGAGGCCAAGACAGGCAGATCACGAGGTCAGGAGATCGAGACCATCCTGGCTAACCCGGTGAAACCCTGTCTCTACTAAAAAAAAAAAAAAAAAAAAAAAGAGTGGCATTAGAATGAATACGTGTTAACCTAACAATTATCATAAAGTGAAAAGAAAATAGAAAAGGGACCGTCACCAGAGGTGGATGACAACCAGGGGCCCGTGGAGAATGAGAGGGAGAATGATTAAATGTAAGCAGATGAAAAAGGAAACAAATCAGACAGAGGTCTTGTCAGGACATCTGAGCAGAAACTGGCCCTTGTCCAAGGTCTTCGGCTCGCAGGAAGGTCTCAGATCAGCCGTCTGTTTCTGAAGAATGGCTGCCTCTAGAGGATCTCAGAGAACCTCAGTGTGAGGTCCTGTATGGGAGTCATTTTCTGGTTGTGTGGAATTCTGAATCGCCACTTTGGCTGTGAAATGTGAAACCAAGGACTGATTCCATGGAGCTTCCCTGCTGGATTTGTTAGCAATACCTGGTAAGGCCCCTTCCAATGAGGTTAGAGAAACAGATTTTCTCTGATGTCCCTTCCAATAGACAAAATCTCCTGGTTGAAGAACCTAAGGAGGATGTTTGGGAAGATGTCATGGGAAGCAGCTGTAACCTACGCTATTATGTAGGTTACGTAGGGCTGTGCTGAGTCCTCTGCAGTCATTTGCCATCTCTGCCTGCAGCAGGACAGAATCGAGTATCAGGAATCCCTAAAGGTACAAGCCCTCCAGTCGTCAGTCCATGGAGGGAGAGCTGAGGTGTCTCCAAGCGAGCAGACTGTATGGCCAAGAAAGCTCGAAGGATTCGGAGTTTTCATCTTTGGGTCCTTCGGTTTTTCCAGAAGACTGGGGATGGTCAGGACAGTGTTGTTCTTGAGTAAGGGGTAACCACTCACAGAGTTCTGTTATAATGGTTCGTGTAAAATGTATTTCTCAATCACTTCACGTAAAAGTTGGTGTGCTTCAGCTTGGAAATACAAAATCAAGGAATTATTTTTAGCAACTTTGAGGATTTTTTTAGCTTTTAAACAAGGAAATGCTTCAACCCATCCTGAAAATAGACACAACGAAAGCATTTCCAGTCCCAGGTGGACGCTGGTTAAAATCTACCTGAAGGTGTCCAGAGGGCCCTTGAGGCATCGCTCTGGGGCGTTGTCTCAACTTCACACCATGTCGGATTGTGCTGTTGACAGATACCTGGCCTTAAAAGAACCTCAGCAGTCTTTGTAAAGCTTCCCACCGATGCTGACTGGAGATGTTCATCCATTTGTCTACGGCATGAGGAGTAGTTTCATGGATTGACTTAGCTAATACCCGTTTGAAATCATCCGGTGCCAAAGCCAGCTGTCTTGCGAGCACCAGAAAAGATTGAGTAAAGGTACAACCAGAATTTTCAGAATTTGTCCGTTCTTCCTTTTCAAAATCAGGGGCGAAGTGTGGAAATCTCACAGTGGCCTCTTTGCTTGCCTCCAGAGATCCAGCCTTCAAGGCTTAGCTGGAGTCAGCCGTGGCCAAAGCACTGGTGGGGCAGAATGACCCCCCAGGGCACCTCCTCCAACGTCCGCATCTCCATCTGCACTGGCCTTGCGTCTGCAGTCACCACCTCTCTAGGAAGAAGTGTGCCTGAGAACTCAGCACGCGGCCCATGTTGGGTGGGCTTCCAGCAGAGATAAAAGCCCCTGTTTCCAGAGCATCCACCGCCACGGGCCCTTGGCTAGTTGACAAGCACCGGCGAGTGTGATGAGTTCTGCATCTGGCAGACTTTCTCCATCACAGGGGACTGTGCCGAAGGAGAGCCAGGTTAGCAGCAGCACACTGTCCCAGCCTGCTTGGGCTGCCATTGCAAAATGCCACAACTGGGCAGCTTACATAGCAGACGCTGGTTCTCTCACAGTCCAGGAGGCTGGTAGTCTCAGATCAAGGTGCCATCAGGGCCGGTTCCTCTGAGGCCTCTCTCTTTGGCTTGCAGACGCCACCTTCTTCCTGGGTCCTCACAGGGTCACCCTTCTGTGTGTGTCAGTATCCTTGTCCCCTCTTCTTACAAGGACACGAGTCAGATTACATTAGGTTCTATTGTAGGCACCCCATTTTACCTTAGTTACCTCTGTAAAGCCCCATCTCTAAACACAGTCACACAGAGGATCGGGGTTTCAGTGGATGAACTTGGTCCGGTTCTGTAGCACAGGCCCTGCCTGATCACCTCCAGCTTCAGTTGTGAAGTAGGACGTTAGGCTGGGGTTCTCAGCAGGAGTCTGCTAAGGCTGCAGGTGAGTGGGGTCCCTCCACAGGCTTCCTGGTCTCTGACTGAACAAAGGAGGGCGTCACCAGGACTGAACTGAATTGCTAGGGAGATTTAGGTCTTCTAGGTCCTAATGAGCACCTGGAAAAAGCAGGAGAGGGCTTCAGTGACCCCCAGGGTGTGACCGTCCAGGTTCGTCGCTGTCCTCCGCAGTGAGGGAAAACATGCTCACTCTCCTGGTCCAGCGGCAACCCTGGAGGGACAGCGCAAACACCCACCACCACGAAGCAAGTGGCTTTGGGAAGAATGGACAGCGAAGCTGTGTCTCGGTTCAGTACACCTAGGAAGTAAGGGAGAGTGATTTTGTTGGTGGCCCTGAGGTCTGCAGCAGATCAGCATCTCTGTCTGTTCGGTGTCTGTACTGGCAGGACTGGCACGTCCCAGCGGCTGGGGTCGGGTCAGGAAGGCCTTTGGGTAGGAGCCGTAGGGGTGGGGTCAGGTCGGGAAGGCCTTGAACAGGGGACGTTTATCAGTAGTTTGAGCCCTTCTTTTGGATTTGGGGTCACGGGATTGTGGAGAATTTCGGGTCATGTTTTGGTGGAACCTCTCGGAGCATTTGGAGGCTCTGCCCCAGTCATTTTGCCTGTGTTAGTGGGATTGTGTCAGGTGCAGCGTCAGGACCCTTGTCTGGAGTCTGCACCCACCTCATCAGGCGGGGGTCTGCCCAGAGCCCACACAGCCTGCCAGTGGGCCGAGGAGTTCTCCGGGAGCTCAGGAAACAGTGTCTCTGATGTGCATTGAAGATGCCTTTCCATTTTCAAGCAAAGTCTCTGCCTACTAAACTTTCAGGGGTGGAGTCCCAGAGTAGGAATGAATGTTTTCCAGGCAAGGGCCCAAGGGTTAGAGTTCAGGGCTGGGAAATAGGGAGAGAAAACACGGCGGGTTATTTGAAGCGCCTTCCAGGGTGTGGTGTATCTAAACTGAGGAGGAGGATGACATGAGACCTTTCTGCAGCTCGGATGCAAGAAGAGTCGCCATAGCCACCAGGAGGATGAGGAAGACGCCCTGCGTCCAGCATTAGTCACTCTGAGGGCTGAAGGCCAGGTGGGATGCCGGCCGCCCGTTCCTTCCCGGGCTCCCTCACTGCCTGGACCCAGGATCTTTCTATGTCTCAGTTGTTATTTCTGGGGATGGGATCATCTTTTCTCTGGCGTCCTTTCTGAATGCAGCAGCTATAATGAGCATCCTTGTCCAGCGCTGGGGCTGGTGAGGGGCGCCTGGCTCTCTGATCTGCAGGAATCCTGGCTCATTTTTGTTCCAGAGCTTTTTCAGTGTGTTCTGCCAGTGGCTGTCATTCAGCAGAAGGGCTATTCCCATCCCCATTTCTGTTTTCACGTGGGGTTTCACTGCACTGACCTCATGGGACGACAGGGCTGCCCTTACACCAGCGCCTCCCTTACCTTGAAGGGTAGAGACAGTCGAGGTTGTCAGAAGGGACTTTCTAGTCTGTCCCCAAATCTCCAGTCGTCCCATCTTACGGCTGTGTTTGTGATTGTTCTGATCAGTTCCTGCTGGGGATGTTTTAGGCATTCAGGACTTTGCTGTGGGACCTTTTTTGATCCTCGGGTTTATTTGTTGACAGAGTTCAGGTAACTCTGGGTCATGTGCAAGCAAAATAATTCTAAATTCTTCTGTTGGTCATTGCAGGTCTTGTCTGGGTGTAGGGAATCCATAAGTATAGCTCTGAATTCAGCTCCAATCCAAGGTTTAGCTTCTGGAGTTGCCTATTCACCTGGCTTTTGGGGGGTTGGGTTTTTACAGGCAGCTGGCATTTGGGGGTTTTCGGAGGGCTGGAAAAGATAGAGGTGGAGTCAATGGAGGAACTGGAAGGGAAGGACAGGGCGGGGAGTGCTGGGCAGGGGCAGTGGGAGGAAAAGGAGGGGAGAGCTTATGAGCCGGGGGGTCTGGTATGTTGCTGATGCCTGCCAGGTTGCTGACTAGCTTTAGCCAAAGAGTGTTTAGTGAAGCTATTTTTAAATCAGAACTTCATATGGAGGCCTCTTCATACCAATCAAAAAATGCTGCCCATTGGGCCTGAAAAAATCTTATTTTCTTTCTTTTTTAAGGTGCCTCTCAATGAACAATTTTGTTAAAGTCAGATGTTCCCTGGGGCAGCCACTGAGGCCCAATCATCCTTGGGGAATTGAAACTACTTGGAGAAACAGGCACCAGAATTCGGGTTGCAATGAGTCCATTCAAGAGTCTTCCTGGGAGAGGAGGGGATTGAGGCATGGCCCATGAGAGCAGTGGCAGGAAGTGGGAATTCAGTGCCCGTGCCTGTGCCTCAGGTCCCCAGCCTTGACACACAGAGGCTCTCCCCAGCCTCCAGCAGGTACAACACCGGAGAGAACGCTCTGTCTGGGTCACAGTCAAGCTCCCAGCACAAAAAATAGACAAATGGGAGCACCATCCTGTTTCCTTGGTAGTCTATAGCAGTTTGTCCAGGCACACACTGACCCAGGCCTTGTTTCTAAGAAGAGGGCACTTTTTGTGGAGACCAAATTGTGTTGCCCTGAATCGTAGCTCAGGCATGATGGACCCAGAGCTGGGGGTGTCCTGGGGGAGCCTTCGTGTCACTGCCTCTGCCGAGCTCTTTACCGCGCTCTGCAGCGAGCTCCAGGCCACAGCCTGGACACTTCCCATGCAGCTGATGGAAGCCCTGTCCCCCATGGGTTACCAGCCTGAACCCAAAGCCCAGCTCCGTCTCCTGGGTGTCAGGACCACGAGCCAAACACCAGGCTGCCCAGGAAGGTGGGCACTGGCTCACCCCCACCTCAGCCTTTGCTGCCCCCTCACACTTCTACGTTAACCACACGTCTCCTTCCCCAGGCCAGACCCCAGGAGCCATTCTCTGCCCCTGTACCCTCGACACCCAGTTGTGGCCTGTCCCCGGCAGCCCTGCCTCACCTGGCCCTGGGCATCTACCCAGCCCTGCTCGTCTCCAGCCTCCATTCTCCCCTCCCCTTAGGCCAGTGTCCACACTTCCTGTGTCAGCCTGTCTATCCACACCCCCTGCCCACCAGGTCTCCATGACCAAGGCCAGACCTGCCCCAACCCCACTGTGGCACAGTGACCATCCTGCCTTGCCGTCTGTGTGCCGTGTTGGGCCTGCCCGTCCATCTCAGCAGCATCTCCTGGTCCTCCCTGGCCTGGCCTGGCCACTGTGTCTTCGGCTGTGCACGGGAGGGGCTCTATGGGCTTCTGAGCGTGGGAAGTCAGGACGCACCCCTGCACTCCTCCTGCTTTCTCACTGCGGATGTGCTGCCAACACACGTGTCTCTCCCCTAGGATATCATCAACTCCATGAGCAACAGCCCTGCCACCAGCAAGCCCCCAGTGACGCTGAGGCTGGTGGTGCCTGCCAGCCAGTGCGGGTCCCTGATCGGCAAAGGAGGCTCCAAGATCAAGGAGATCAGGGAGGTAACAGCACCTTCCCAGCCTGGGCCGCTGTGGAGCCTCTAGGCAGGCTGCGGATGGTGGCCACAGGTCAGGCAGCCTTCCTGAGCCTCATCCCTGCGGTCTGTAAGCCCAGTGCTGGCCACGCAGATCCCACAGCTCCAAGTCCGAGACAGGAACACTGGACCCATGAGCAAGTGCAAGTGTTTCTGCAGGGACCCGGCCCCCCCACCCACAGCCCCCCCTCACTGCTCACCTATGGATCCTGCCCACCAACTGCACACCTATGGGCTGTGCTGGGGACAGGGAGGAACTAGCTGGTCGCATGGCTCTGGGCAAGGGAGGCCCTGGGCACTGGGTGCTGTATCTGCTCCCTTTGAGGGGCCTGCATGGCACCTGGAGACAGCCCTGAGCCATCGGCCTGTCCCAATGGGTGGAATTTGCAGGTGTGAACTTCACATTCACACGTTTGTCCCGTTTCAAGGAAAGCCTGAATCCTTTCCCTACACAGCAGGGCAGCCGCCCCAATCTTCATTTCCTTTCCCAAGACCAGAGTCCACCTTTCTCTGTGACCTAAAACTCCACAGAGAGAGAATTCCATGTATTTGAAAGGAGTCATTTGTCTCCCTGAAAATGCCTGTGGTTAGATGCCTCCTGTCTAGCCTTGGCCAGGTGTCACTTGCACCTGAGGGAGGGCACAGGGCCGGGTGCCAGGCTGTGGTGGCAGCAGCGGCACGGGGGCGGTGCTGGGATGGGTCAGGGGAGGGGGCACGTGACTGCCAGGCTGTGGTGGCAGGGGCGGTGCTGGGATGAGGCAGGGGAGGGGGCATGTGACTCAGTCCCAGGCTGTGGTGGCAGGGACGGTGCTGGGATGGGGCAGGGGAGGGGGCGCATGGGCTGTATGCAGGTTTCTAAGGAAGTGTTCTCAAGCTGCCTTGGGTGCCGAGACCCGGGAGGTGCTGCCACCCTGGTGCTCCCTTCCAACGTCACCTCTCTCCAGTCCACAGGTGCCCAGGTGCAGGTGGCCGGGGACATGCTGCCCAACTCCACGGAGCGGGCGGTGACCATCTCGGGGACCCCAGATGCCATCATCCAGTGTGTCAAGCAGATCTGTGTGGTCATGCTGGAGGTACTGTCTGCATGCCAGGACCAGCCCACGTCAGTGCTGTGTTTGGCCTCCTGGCACTGTAGGCAAAGGCTTGGAAGGCCCGGTTGCCCCGTGGACTCACACAGCTGGGGCTGTGGAGGGCTCCTGACCTGGGCTTCCAAGGCAGCCTGAGCGAGAGCTGTGTCGGTGTGGGTGCCATAGGGGTGCTGGGGCTGCCAGCTCAGAGTCCAGTGTCTTCATGGGGGCTTCTATGGGAGAGCAAATGGAGAGGAGGGAGCCTCTCCTCTCATCTTCAGAGTTGGATAAGAAGTTGTCATCCCACTGAGGGGTCTTCTGCACTGAGTTGGAGCTGCAGAAATGGTGCTCATTACACTGGAGCCAGGCCTTGGCCAGCAGCTGGGGGTGGGAGGGAGGCAAAGGCAGTAGGCTCCTCTGCTCATGCAGTTCTGCAGAAGGAGGCGTCGTTTTAAACTGCCGTGGAGGAACAGAGGGCAGAACTCGGGAAACCATACGAAACCCATGCAGAAGTAGAGATGGGTGAACAAAAGCATTAAAATGGAAAAGCAGAGAAGGACCAGCTCAGAGCAGACGCCTCTCTTGAAATTTTTGGGGGGGGAAAAAAAAAAATCTCTGAAATATACTCAAAATTCATGAAGCTATCAACAGTTGCCCGTCTTTCCTGAAGCAAAAATGAAGAAGCATCACCCCAAATGGAAGGTTCTAGCAGCTCTGCGGGGTCAGCCTCCAGCCCCTCCTGCAGCCCAGGCTCACTCCTCTCTCATACTTGGCTTGGGGTTCAAACCCCGTGTTTGCCTCTTTAAAAAATGTTTGTGTAGTTGTTTCCCTGAAGTTTGATATTTTGTGAAGTCAAAAATATTTTTCAAAATATTCTTGTTCTGAAATATTCCCCACTCCCTGGTTAGGGTGACAGTGCCATGCTGGTCGGAGCTCTCTGTTCAACCCTCCAGTCTCGGGCCCTGGGGGCCCTGCCGGCCGAGGCTTAGCAGCAGCCAGTGACACGAACAGTTCTAGGAGGGACATCCCTAATGGAGGGCTGAGGTCCAGCTCCTCAGCAACACGTGGGTCTCATCAGTGCCACCCCGTGCCTCTGCAGCTGCGTCCCGGTGCAGTGCCAGCTGCAGCTCCACAGATGCAGGTTCACCCGCTGTCCCAAGGCTGCCCACGCCCCCAGAGCCGTCGTCCCAACCACCTTGTCTCCTTCCTGGGCAGGGAGGTTTGAGCAAGACAGGGAGCTCATAGCATACGTGGCCGGTGAAGATGGCCGGGCAGCTGCCCTCACTCCCGCTGGCTGTGCAGCATCCTGAGGCCCAGGGGCCATCATCCCAGGCAGGAAGGTTCGTCACACCTGGAAAGAGCTGGGTCCGCCCTCAGATGAAGAGTGACTGGAAAAATAAATCAAGGATGCCTTGAAGACCCTCCTGGGTGATTGCAGGACTTCTGGGCTTGGTAATGGACATGCCTCACCTCACACCCGGGAGATGACGGACGAAAGGGCTGCCCAGGGTGCCATGAGTCTGGGTGGGGCCCGCCGAGAATACAGACATCGCCACAGATGGTGCCCTGCCCACCCAGGGCCCAGCACCCCTGCACCCAGTGCAGGGAGGCTCGTGCGGTCCCAGGGGAGGCCAGCAGGCCCCGTACCCACACAAGAAGTGGGAATCACAGGTCAGGGTCAGCTGGGAGCTCCTGTGCCGGGGTAGGGGTCAAGGGCCCATAGCACAGGGGCACCGGCCCGAGGCTGCGCATCTCCAGGAGTCAGGGAGGGTGGCGGCGGCTCCCGTCCACCTTAATCAGTTCCTCCCGCCCCAGACCCAGCCTGAGTCAGCCCAGACCCGCCCAGCATCCCCTTCCCCACAGTACTTGAGGTCACACCCCAGGACCCTGGCCCTGTGGATCCAGCCACCCACTCCCCATCATTGGGTTTTGAGTGTGAGTGGTGCTCCCTGAGTGCTGGGCTGGCCCTGAGTCAGCCAAGGCCCCAGAACTCCCAGCAGGACAGGCTGCCCCCTGCCAGGAACGGCTCATGGGCTCCAGCCCCCACCTCTCCCTGCTGGACCAAACCCAGCTGTGGTGCCCCCCAGACCCAGGATTCCTGCCTCCCTGACCTGGGCCTGGGGGATGGTCACACAGGGAACTGACCCAGGAGAAGCAGGGCAGGCTCAAAATGCCAGCGCTTGAGAATGTTAATTCTCTGTTTCCGACAGAATAACCAAGGGAAATTACGGCCAACCTCATCATAACTATGGGATTTTTCCTTTGGAGTCTGTAAGCGCTTTAAACATGCTTTTTCAAATAGTGAAGTGGGATGTTTCCAAGTCTCCTGTGGAGATCTCTGCTGACTGTCACCACAGGCCAAGCCAGGAGCTTTGGACATGGGTCCCGGTGGAGTCCTGCAGGGCTCAACTTTCTTCAGAGCACTCAAGAGAATTGCTCCAAGGCGCAGCTCCCTGTGAAGCTGTGCAGCCTGCAGGGCCCTGCGCATCTCAGGAGGGGCCCCTGCGGAGAGGCCAGCACCACAGGGGCCATCTGGGTTGGCGGCCAGCCCTTGTCCAGCAGGGTCTCATGCGCAAGGGACCCACCCCACCTGGCCTCCCACAATGGGACTGACCAGCCACAGAGCCTCCCAGGGATGTTCGGGGCAGGCGGTACTCTCAGGAGGCCGGTGTGTGGCAAACTGCAGCCCAGGGCTCTGCAAAAAGGAGCCATCTGGAGGGACGGGCCGTAAGACAGCCACACAGAGGGTGTAGGGGCTGGAGGTCTTCACTCCCCTCCCCCAGCACTGCTGCGAAACTCGAAACTCAGGGAGGCGTGGGGAGGGTGGAGCCGGTGCAGGGGGATGAGTGGGGTGGGCCGGGGCGCGCCTCTCCAGTACCAGGCTGCGAAGCTGCTCTAACGCTCTCTCTCCCTCTCCTGTCCCTTTTCCTAGTCCCCACCGAAAGGTGCCACCATTCCCTACCGCCCAAAGCCCGCCTCCACCCCTGTCATTTTTGCAGGTGGTCAGGTAAGAGCCGATCCACTCGCGGCCTCCACTGCCAACCTCAGCCTTTTACTGCAGCACCCGCCGCTGCCCGTTAGTGCACTCAGGTTTTCTCGCCTTCTCACGTGCACGTCTCCCACCCGTGCTGGAGGCAGAGCTCTTCCACCTACACCCAGCACCAGGCAGGCGCAGGGGGCCTTCAGAGCAGCATCCCCCCACAGAGACGGCCCCAAGGGATCATGTTCTCCCTCCCTGAGCCAGGCAGGAAGATTTGGCTCTGCCTAAATCCAGTTCTTGGGAACTGGGTGTTTTTAGCAAGCTTAGATAGCCAGCATGCAGGCACTTTCTAGGTGACTTGACCGCTCACGTTGGAAACAGCATGGTGAGAACCAGGGTCTTGTTTCCCCTGACATCCGTGTTCACGGTGAGAACCAGGGTCTTGTTTCCCTGACATCCGTGTTCCCAAACTCCCAGGATGTGCTTGTAGCAGGGACACGTGAGAGGGGGGAGCTCTGCACCGAGGAAGGACGCGCGGCCCGACCAGCGGGCGTCTGTGCCGCTGTGCCCAGACCTCCCTCCGCTGTGAGCAGGGGCCTCGTGGGCGCCCCACGCCCAGTCTGCAGAGCTGGCCCTTTTGGTGTCAGCCCTCCAGCTTTGTGTTCTCCCACCAGGGATGGCAGCACCTCTGCAGGAGAGTGGAGGAGGGGAGCCCTGCCCCAGCCCCTCATCTGAGCCCAAACCCTGGCCAGGGCATGGGGAGCACCCATCCACCCAGGGCCACTCTGTGGCCAACAGACTGAAGGTGTCCGGCGGGGGTTGGCCTGGAAGAGCTCTGCGTCCAGTCGGCTGCCATGTATGTCTTTGTTCAAGGGAGAGTTGAGACAGACGTCCCCACAGGTGACCCTGGCAGGGCAGAACGAGCTTGAGGTTTGACTTTACCATCAAAAAGAAGAGAAGACGCAAATGTTAGGACTTTTCCTGGTGCTTTTCTTTACGGTGTAAAGGAATCTTACCAGATCTCCCAGTTGTGGCCCATGTTTGAGGGAGAGACGGAGTGTGTCCATCCCTTCCCTCCAAGGGGTCCCGTGTGCTCAGGGCAGGGCACGCCTTTCCCCCACGCTGGCCTCGTCTCCGCAGCCTGGCACACACCCCTTCCTGCCTTGCTGTGGCCGGGGAGCACCCACATGCACGTGCTGTCCTTACAGCAGCCCCAGGACACGGCACACCCCCATTTTATAACCAGGAAACTGGGCCTGGCTAGCCAGGATTTGCCTCGTGTCACAGCCCTGTGGGCAATGGTACATGTCCTTACCTCGCTGACTTAGGGGGCTCAGGTCACAGGGCCACACGGAGTCACACAGCGGGAGAAGTCCCTGTGCAAAACTCCATTTCACTGCTTTCCCCAAATTCATGGTTAGGTAACCGGGTTAGTAACCTGTGGACTCCACCAATGTTTAAACAAATCCATGATGATATCATGTGGTAAAAGGTAGGATTTTTTTTAAAAGGAAGGTGTATTTATACAAACACATGTGGAGTCACTTAAAGCCACTGGGGGTGGAGTCACAGCTCCAGGAGAGGGGGGGTGCAGCTGAGCCCTGCTCAGCCACTGGCCACGCACCCCTCACTGCTGTAAAGAGGGCAGTAGCCCACCCTCCCTACTGCAGCAGGTGAAGGGCCCTGTGCAGTGGGTGCTGTCCCAAGGCTGATACTAAAATGTCAGCCCTTTGAGAGCTGGGCCCTGGGGCCCTGGTGACAGTCTGGTCTGGCCAGTGGTCAGCCTTGGTGGTGGAGGACAGAGTCGCAGGGAGTTACCCACCCTGAGGTAAGCCAGGGGAGCTGCCGAAATGCAAACCCAGAAATGTGGGCACGAATAAGACCTGAGCCTGCAAGGCCACTGGCGTCTCCTTGACAACTCAGACCCACAGGGCCTAGATTAGGACACACACCCCAGTACGGACCTGAGAGCTCACCTGGAGGCCTGTCCACTTCCTGAGAGCGCTCACCTGGTGGGCTGTCCACTTCATTTCTGTCCAGTTGGAGAAATCAGGGACCTGGAAGATGCCCCACCACTGTGAGTGCTCTGGGGGTGCCCACGCAGCTCCCCGTCCTCTGCACCCAGCAGCAGCTCCTGTCAGCCACCACCACGTTTCTAGCACAACATGGTCATGAGTTCAATCAGCAGAGCCTGCTAAGGGATGAACAGATAGAAAACATAAGAACAGTAAGAAGATCAGTCAGAAAACTCGCGTGGCCCAGGATGCAGGATGCTTGAGCTCTTGCTGTTCAGCTCAGACAGTCGGGGCTGACCTGGGACCCTGTGCCCTGAGGGGGCAGCTCCCAGCATGAGTTCCATGGCCCCTCACCTTCAGTGACACATGGGAACGTGCCCCTGGCAACACGGGCCCCTCACCTTCGGTGACACGTGGGAACGTGCCCCTGGCAGCACCTTTACAAAACCCTCGCAGTTGGTCCTCAAGACACTTTGTCTAGGACAGTGAGGCCCTTGGTTCCTGCTCTACCTGATAAGATTCTTTTACTTCCTCAGCCGATGGAGCACTGTGGCCTCACAGCCCTGGGGCTTGTTTCAGAGCTGGGCTGCAGGCTGGGTCCTGTCTGGAGGTCGATTGGCCTTTAACTCGCAGGATTGGGTTGTTTATGATGAAAACTCTTGGCAGATACAAAACCCACGGGAGGGTTTGGGCTGCACAGAGGTGACACGCATCCTTCCCTGAGGCGACCCTCTCAGGTGCACAGGGGCCCCACGTGTGGCCACCGCAGACACTGACACCATGGGTCCTCATGGGAAGTGGCGTGGGGCCCGCACAGTCAGGGGCATCCCTCTCAGGTGCACAGGGGCCCCACATGTTGTCACCGCGGACACCGACACCACAGGTCCTCAGGCAAAGTGGCGTGGGGCCCACACAGCCAGGAGCTGGTAGCCTCTCCCTCCACCCCCAGGCCACCACCAGGCCTGGTGCAGTCCCGTCCACGTCCCGAGTCCTGACAGCTGTTCGTGGTCTTCACTCTCCCTTGATTCTGTGTGTTCCATTTGTTGTCTGGCCATGAGTTTCTGAATCACCTGAAAGCGTCTCCACTGATGGGACCTGTGGGGCAAGTGGGGCCTCACTCACCTGCCCGGATTTCAGAGTCAGGGTGGGTGGGAAGAGGCTGCAGGTCGGAGTCACTGTTTTGAAGGCAGGGGAAATGCTGAACCCAAAATGAGGCCTCAGGAACCCCACACGACAGCTTTGGAGGGGCGCATTGCCGCCCCACATCAGGAGGACCACCCCCTCCCCGCCGCCCCCATGTCAGGAGGGCCACCCCCTCCCCACCACCCCCACGTCAGGAGGGCCACCCCCTCCCTGTCTTCAGGGCGGTCATGAAAGGCAGCAAGCCGTGACTGACGTAGACCCGCTTCCTACTTAGACTGGCTTTTGGTGAATTGCTTTTGGTCACCTTTTAGAGCTTTTGTTTGGTTGTTTGAATTTCTTGGGGCTAATATTTCCCAAAAGTATTTACTCAGTTGGCCGATTACATTTTCAAAACCTTAATAATTAGTGGACCTCTTACTAGGGGGTCAAACAGATAACTTTTTGATTCTTTTGCTTTAAGAAACTTGGAGTCGGAAGCATCAAAACTGAACTGTTTCCCTCCCGCCCCCTAAACTGGCCAGCTCAGCTCTGCCTGCCCAGAGCAAGTGGGCGCGGTTCCCCTGGTTTCCCTCCCGCCCGCTGACCTGGCCAGCTCAGCTCTGCCTGCCCAGAGGAAGTGGGTGTGGCTCCCCTGGGGCTCCTGGTGCCCTGGGAGGGTTCCTAGGATGGGGACAGGTGGAGAGGCACACGAGGGGAAGCTTCTACCGGAGTGTCCTTGTCATGCTGGAGGGTGGCGGCGGGTGCTGAGCCGCGGTGCAGCCAGGTCACAGTCTGACAGCGTCTCTCTCTCTCCTTCTCTCTAGGCCTACACAATCCAGGGACAGTATGCCATCCCTCACCCGGATGTGAGTCTTCACTTTGTCTTCCTCTCACCTTTCTCTTCTCATGGTTGTTTACCTACCTGCATGCTGCTGTTAATTGCTACTAACATTAATATTACACAATAATATTAATCAACTTCTCAGCGTTCCTGACCTGTGTCGTATCCATATGACCTCAAATAACCTTTTAACCTCTTAGCACTAATTCTGCTTGTGTTGAGGACTTGGCCTGATGTCAAATTGTCTCGATTCTGCCGCAGTCCTGGGTTTTCCCCCCTCCCACGGGGCCTGGGAGGGAACTGAGACGGGCTCTGTCCCCGTGCAGGGCGGCGAGGATGCGCTCACCGCCACAGACAGGTGTCAGTGGCACTTTCTGTGCCTCTAAGAAGTTGGGCAACATTATCAAACAGGCCACAAAGATACCTTGGCAAGGACATTTGAGGGCCTGGTGAAATTAACTCTCCCGTTTCAGAGTCCACATGGAAATGTAGGGTCCATCTACGCACAGAGATCCAGGCTGTGGAAAGCCAGTGGAACAGGCCTTTGTCTTCATTCCAGAGTCAGTGGGATGCCAGGCAGGCATCAGCGTCCTTGGCCCGGGCCATGCAGAGCTGGGTACCATGCGCCTCCATGACTGCTGGCTCCGACACCTCTCTCCTGCTCCTGCTGCATCTAGGTGTCGTTCCAGTGATGGAGGAAGAAGATACCCTCAGATAAACTGTTGGAGGGGAACCCTGGGCTGCTCTGGCTGTACGGCTCTGAGCCCTTAGGGGCCAAGAGATAAAAGCTGCAAACTGTGAGCAAACGGCCTCTCTGGAGGCGGCTTCAGGACCCCCAGGGAGTGAGGGCTGCATTGGTAGGCGCTGGGGAGAGGAGAGGCAAGAGCAGGAGAGAACGAGAGACGGCCCCACTGGAAGGGCTTCGTGTGTCAGCAGATGGGGCAGACCTGGAGTTGGTTCTGAGGAGGTTTCTCCTCTCTAAACCACTTTGAACGGTTGCCCAGCTCAGCAGCTGCTCCTCGTAACACATTTCCGGGCCGTTCGCTGTTCCCTGTGAACTGCGAGAGGCACCTCTGAGCTGGATGGGAGGCGGCCACCAGGTGAGCGGGCTGCTCAGGAGCCTTCAAACCCTGATGCTTTTGAATTGGGGGCAGGGACGTCCATCTGAGTGAGGTGAGAAGGCAGGTCAGGAGTGTTTTTAAGAGTTAATGATCATTAAATAAGTCTGCTATAGAGATGCAATTTACTATCATTGCAGGAAAATTTGTATTGAATGGAGAATAGATAACAATAGTTATTCCGTTAAAGACAACACATGAATCAAATGGTAGAGAAACGCTGATCAAGAAAAGCCTTTCGCCACCTGCCCCAGAGGCCATTTTTAGTGGTTCCTGGCTTCAGACTTTTGGTGATGCTGCTGAAGCTACATCAAGGACATCTCATCCTGGGGTCAGCTGTAGACACCAGTGCCTGTCCCCACCAGGAAGCCGGGCTGTGGCCACCACACACCGGAAGGCACTGTTGGGGCCGCTCAGCAGCAGTGTTGGGCAGAAGCAGAGGTGTGTGTGCGTGTGTGTGGCAGGGGCACGGGGGGCAGGTGTGATGTCTCCTAACGGAAAGCCTCTGTGAAGGAAAATGGAGATGGAAGCCAAGGGAGTCAGAGCCGACTTTCTGGGATGGCCCAGTTCCATTTCAGACTCAGGACAGGTGGTCATGCACATCTAGAGACACACGTGTGTGCAGAGGCAGGTTCCAGACGGGGCGGGGGGCTGCTTGACTTTGCAAAGCTCTGGAACCCAAAGGAAAGGCAATGTGTGGCACCCATGGTAAAGGGAAGGTTAGTCATTGGGGTCAGGGTTTGTCTTTACCCCAGACAGTAGCCCTGAAGTTGGATGATCAGACCTGCAGGGACCCTCTGGTGACACCTTATGGGTTCCCTGTGGCCACAGAGCCAAACGTTCTCACTGCGGCCTTCTGAGCCAGAAGGCTGAGCCCCCGTCTGAGCCAGAATGCTTATGGTCTGAAATTCTCAGAGGCTGTGGCTGTGTGCACACGGTGGGACCGCAGGACCCTGATGTGTGATTATTGGCGTTTACATCGATCGGTGGCTTTGCTCTTTCTCATGTGACTGTCTCAGTGTCTCTTATAAATGGGTAGCTGTGCAGATTGTTTCAAATTAGTTTAAACTAATGTATAACTAACTGTTAAGTGAACTGCC
Source organism: Colobus angolensis palliatus (assembly GCF_000951035.1). Taxonomy (NCBI): domain Eukaryota; kingdom Metazoa; phylum Chordata; class Mammalia; order Primates; family Cercopithecidae; genus Colobus; species Colobus angolensis. The sequence goes on from NW_012117154.1 coordinate 9,601,454, forward strand.
TCAGTGCATATGGTAATGATTTGAGATACCTGGTGCTATAGTTTAAATGTGTCTATTCTTCCACAATTTCTATGTTGGAACCTAATCACCAAGGTGATTAGAGGATGGGGGGTCCCAGGGCTGGGGAGTGATTGCATCATGAGAGCTCCACGCTCGTGAACAGCATTGGTCCCTATAACAGAGGCTTCAGATAACAGGGGCTTCAGAGAGTGGCCTCCACTCCATCCCTCCTGCCATGTGAGGACAAGAGCATTCAGGCACCATACTGAAAGCAGAGACTGGGCCCTTCCCATACACCCAACCAGCCAGCACTTTGATGTCCGGTTTCCAGCCCCCGTAACTGTGAGACACATTTATGCTGTTTCTGAATTGCCCAGTCTAAGGCATTTTGTCATAGCAGCAGGAGTGGACTAAAGCTCTTGGTTCTTTCCTGTGAAATAGCTCTCTGTGGAAGACATTCTGTTTCTACATGTGTGTCGTGAGATTTGCAGAGCAGCTGTTATTAATAGAAGACTGGAAGCTTCCATAGTGCTTTTGTTGTAGGCACATAAAATTGAAGACTTGGATCATCGCTTAATAATTCATTAAACACAAAAATAAAATGATTATTTAGTGACATATATAACAACAGTCAGGAAGCAATTTTTATCTGAGCTTGGTATTTAGTAGAAATCTTTAAAGCTTCAATTTCTTACAATATCAATATAATTATAGAATATATTGTTTTAATTTATAATATAATTGAATACAAAGTTTATTTATACCACAGTGGTGGCTTATGGACAGATACTAGAGTCATTTTTTAGCAATGTGATATTTGACCTGGATGTGTGGGCCCGTGAATAAGAAACATCGAGCATAAGTTAATACATTCCTTAGGTTTGAGTCTTTCTTTATGTAAAACTAAAATATGCATGTGTTTTCTGTGCCCAATTTAAAGTGTTTTTAGCTTGTTTTTATTTAAGAATCATTGGGGCTAGGCATGGTGGCTTAGGCTGGGTGTGGTGGCTCAAGCCTGTAATCCCAGCCCTTTGGGAGGCTGAGGCAGGTGGATCACTTGAGCTCAGAAGTTTGAGACAAGCCTGGCCAACATGGCAAGACCCCGTCTCTAACAAAACTACAAAAAAATTTAGCTGGACATGGTGGCACATGCTTGTAGTTCCAGCTACTTGGGAGACTGAGGTGAGAGGATTGCTTGAGCCCGGGAGGTGGAGGTTGCAGTGAGCCAAGATCATCCCACTGCACTCCAGCCTGGGCCAGAGAGTGAGACCCCATTTCAAAAAAAAAAAGGAGTAATTGGCACTGATCTGCCTTCGCCCACTTTTCTCCAGTTCCTCGCATGCCACGTACATCGTTTTACCCACATGCTTCTCGAGGCTTATTGTGCTCTGGATGTGCAGGTGTTTTGAAGAGGCTCAAAGCCACTCTACAGGGGGAAGGACTTTGGAGGACTGCAGTCAGGCTCTCCAGTGTGGCCACTCATCAGCCCTGGAGAATATCCATATGACTCTGTGTGTCCTGCCTGGGTCAGGCCAAGTGCAGTTTCAGAAATGAGAAAGAGAAACAGCACCTGAGACCTGGGACCTGAGAGCAAAGCCCAGAGCGCCCACCCCTGGACAGACCGCTTGACTCTTACCCAACGCATCTACACCTTTAATTATAGCAGGGAAGTTACACCAGGAGGGAACTGTTTTTTCTGGAAGAAATGAGTGAACTTCAAAAATACCCTCATAGGCCAGGTACAGTAGCTGTCTCCTATGATCCCAGCACTTTGAGAGGCCAAGATGGGAGGATTGCTTGAGCTCAGGTGTTCGATACCAGCTTGGACAAAAGAGCAAGATCCCATCTCTACAAAAAGTACAACAATTAGCTGGTTGTGGTGGCATGCACCTGTAGGCCCAGCTACTCAGGAGGCTGAGGTGGGGCGGTTACCTGAGCCCCAGAGGTCGAGACTATAGTGAGCAGATATTGCTCCACCACACTCCAGCCTGGGTGACAGAGCAAGACCTTATCTCAAAAAAGAAAAAATACCCTCATATATACGAATCTTTACTTCCAGTCTTCCAGGTCTCCTTATCACTCCCTTACTTAACGTCCCCATCATTTAAAGGGGATGTTGAAAACAAGCAAAAATAAAAACATGTTAGAGTTGATGAAGAATTTGCCATGTAGGCTATTTTAGATGAGCCTTGCACCAACCCTGTGAAGCAGATCTCGGGACCGTGGGGCCAGTTCAACACACAAGGAAGTGGAAGCTCTGAGAGGTGCCTTGGCCAGAGCTAAGGAGCCAGGGAATGGGGGTGCTTGGCACAGCCGCCCAGGCAGCTGGAATGAGCAACAGATGTGCAGCAATGCTGGGAATCAAGTGGACACCAGTATCTGCTAAGAAGCTGGTTCTTCAGTGAAAGAGTCATGGGGAAATTGTAGAAACGTCATCGTAAGAGGAACCCAGGGATAGGAGGCATGGCCAGATCTGTTGCTGGGCGCAGCCCTTCATCCTAGCTGTGCAATTCTCGGGACTCTGTTGGTGCCATGCATTTCCCCTGGACACATGAAGAGCATACGTGGGCTCTCATGACAATCTCGTGTACCTGCAGAGATTTGGACAGATTGTTGCAGAGTGCTTTCTCCTCCCACTTGTTCTGTGTCTCCCTCTAGAACCCTGTGGGGAGGTGGGTGAGGGGCCCCCTCACTGTAGAGAGAGAGTAGTCAGTGCCGCGTGCCCTGGGCGCCTGCTGAGAGGTCCAGTCTGTCTCGCTCTGAAGCCTGGCACCTTCCTAGCACCTTCCTAGACCCTGCGGCTGCAAGTGGTGCAGAGACTTGCCCATGGCCCCACCTGCTGTCAGAGCTGTGCTATTGCAGCCACTCCTCTCACGAAACAAGAGGCCCAGGCAACCCTCACTGTTGGTTGAAGTTCCATCTTCCTTTCTTGGAACACCCCATCCTCTGCAGGGCCCCAGTGGCACGGCTCTCACACACCGTTCCTCCCAGCTTGCCCTTCTCAGAAGGGCAAGGGCTTGCATTTTTACAGGACCCTCGGGCGACTCACTGGCCCGTGGAGGTCTGAGAAACACTGGTCAGGAGGCCTGAGAAGGAAGAACATGCATCCAGTTGGAAGCCCAGGGGAGACATGGAATGGAGAGAGAAAATTCCAAGAGACACACAGAAAACCTTCCAAAATTAGAAACCATCCTCATATTCAGAAACCCCAACAATTCCCAAACAGAATAAACAAAGAGAAATCCATCTTAGAAATATCGAAGCCAGACTACATAACACCAAAGACCAAAATCAAATCTTAAAAGTGATCAGAGAAAATATGACAGAGGAACAACAGTGAGAAATTTGGTGACTTCTCATTAGTAACTTTAGAAGCCAGCAGATGTTGGTATAATCAAAGAAAATAGTTGTCAGCATAAAATTCCATCTTAAGGAAGGATCTTCCAAGGACCTACATGTAGCCATTTGTAGACAAACTGATCTGACCAGCAGGCCCCAGCACATGATCTTCTGATGGATGCCCTGTGGGAAGAAGGAAAACTGTCCCAGAAGGAAGGCTGGAAATGCAAAGAAAAGTGTGCACACTTGGTAAACATACATCATCTGTGAACTCACTGATGCCTTTGCCTGATTCACAGGATTGATACAACAGTCGAGTGGGTAGAAACAGCACACATAAGATCAGGTGTGTGCGAGGAGATGCGAACACCCGGAACAGTCAAGTGGACACAAACAGTACATGTAAGATCAGTTGTGCACGAGGAGTTGTGAACATCCGCAGGTCTCTGTCTCATTCCACTGCAGGGTGAAGACACCGAGTGTAGACTCTCAATGCACATGTTAGAATTTTAATGACCACTAACAACAAAGGAGTCCGATATGTAACCTCTGTGACAGGACAGGGGAAACAAGTGAGGGGGAAATTATTAATCCAAAAGAAGAAAAGGAGTGAAATCAAAAAGAAACCCTGGAAAAGCAGGACAATTAGAAAACAAGTGTCAAAAATTAGTCTAAACATGTGGATGATTGTGATCAAAGTAAAATTATGAAATTCCAGTTAAGAAGCAAAGACTGCCAGACTGTATTTTTTTTTGAGACGGAGTCTTGCTCTGTCACCCAGGCTGGAGTGCTGTGGCCGGATCTCAGCTCACTGCAAGCTCCGCCTCCCGGGTTCACGCCATTCTCCTGCCTCAGCCTCCCGGGTAGCTGGGACTACAGGCGCCGCCACCTCGCCCGGCTAGTTTTTTGTAGTTTTTAGTAGAGACGGGGTTTCACCATGTTAGCCAGGCTGGTCTCGATCTCCTGACCTCGTGATCCGCCCGTCTCGGCCTCCCAAAGTGCTGGGATTACAGGCTTGAGCCACCGCGCCCGGCCCAGACTGTATTTTTAAGCTGAACAAATAGGCAAACCAACAAGCAAAAATAATTTTGTTGATTTTTTTTCTTTCAAGAGACACACTTAAAGCGTAAGGACCCAGAAAAAATGAAAGAATGGAAAAAGGCTAAGGAATATGCAACAAAATTAACTGGTGTACCAATATTAACATCAGCAGGGGAAAAAAACAAGACTTTAAGAGAAAAACTTTAATCATTACATGTTGATAGAAAAGTCAGCTCACAAGAAGATAATAACTCAAAATTTATGCGTGCCTAAAACATAGCTTTAAAATATATAAAGAAAATAATTGACAAAACATAGAGAATTTGACAGACATTATAGCAAAAACTTGGCACACCTCTCTTTCCATGAGTGATAGGTCAAGTAGACAAGTGTGAAGAAGGCATCAACAGAACTATCCATGATCCTGATGTAATTGACGTACCTTGATCACTACACCCCCACAGCTGTAGAAGTCATGGAGACATTTACAAAACCTGATCATGTACCAGACCATAAAGCACATCTCATCATCTTTCAAAAATTGGAATTGTATCACCCACACTGTCTTAGCACAAAGCAATTACAGTCATGCACCACATGACGGTTCAGCCAGCATCAGACCACATAGACGATGGTGACCCCATGAGAGTATAGTGGAGCTGAGAAATTACTATTGCCTGGAGACCTTGCAGCTGACCTGAGATTGCAGCACGTTACCCCCATGTGTGCTGCTAGTGCAAACCCACTGCGCTGCCAGCTGTCTGGCCGTCTAGCACCTGCTATTAAGCACAGCTCATCATTCTTCATAACGCTGATAAACAGCTGCTTTACTGGTTTGTGTATTACTATGCTTTTTATCATTATTTGAGTGTATTCCTTCTAATTATCTAAAAAAAATTAGCTGTAAAACAGCCTCAGGCAGGTCCTGCAGGAGGTGTCCAGAAGGAGGCACTGTGATCATCAGAGATGACTATGTCAGACTGTGTGTGTTTTGGTGCAGTGGGAGACAAGTAGACTGGATGAGACCTGAGAGTCCAGGATCCCTCACACAGGAAGGAAGCCATCCACGATACTTGGATGGAACAAAGCTGCCCACGAGAGCAGAGAGGGCAGATGGCCCACACAGTGCCAGGACGGTGGGTCAACCATGTGGGGAAATTGATCTTTACTTCCTGCCATAAACAAAAATCATTTCCCATGTGTCAAGAACTCCGACACCAGACAGAAAAAATGAGCAGTTTTAGGAGAAAATATAGAAGAATGTCCTATTCTCAGGTCAAGGGAGGATTTCTTAAAATGTAAGCACAGACCATAAAGGCAAATACCGGTGAGTTCAGCTGTATTAAATGTTAGAATACTGTTTCTTATAAGACACCATGGGAGAGAGGGGAGAAGAACTGTGCAGGAGGAATGACAGACAGGCTGGCATCTGAAATGCTGGGTGCTCTTGGGAAGTCAAAAATCAAGCAATGAGAAAAATGGACGAATGACAGAAATAGGCATTTTGCTGCAAATGAAATAGAATGCAGGTTAGAACCACCGTGGTGGGGACCTGTTTCTTGGCCTGAGTGATAGTTGCATGGGTGCATTCGTTTTGTGTTAATTCATTGAGTTGCATCTTAACAAATTGTTGCAATTTTAGTAGTTGTCTGTGTGTTACATTCTGAGACAATGTGAAGTAGAAAAGACAGTTTACAGAGAAACATCAGTAACGGGATATTTCCCCTGCCCACCCTCCTGCCCTCCTCTCCCTCCCTCTCCCCCTCCTCCTTCCCTTCCTGTCCCTCCCTCCCCTCCTGCCTTCCTTTCCCTCCCTCCCCTCCTCTTCCCCTCCCTCTCCTCCTCTTCCCCTCCCTCTCCCCTTACTTCCTCCCCCTGCCCTCCTCTCCCTCCCCTCTTCTCCCTCCCTCCCCTCCTCTCTCCCTCTCCCCCTACTTCCTCCCCTCCTGCCCTCCTCTCCCTCCCTCCCTTCCTGTCACCTGCCTACCTGACTTTCTTCCCCTTTCCTCTCAGTGATTTGGAGGTACTGGTGAGAACCAAAAGTCTCATTTTTTTACAGGGCAGAATCTTCTCAAAAAGTGGAAGGCCCCTTGGCACTTAGTCCTGTTCTCTCCTTTAAAAAATGTGGAAATTGAGTCCAAAGGAGGTGCAGTGGCTTGACTGATCCTGGGCAGAGCTAGGGTGAGCACCTGCCCATCTTCTCCACAGATGCTCCCCAAGCACCGCCCTGTTCTAGTCCAGACCTCCCTAGGACGTCCCCTACATTTGTAGGTGGGGAGGAGAGAGATTTATTTGCTAGTGTGGTCATTTCTTCGTAAAAAGCCAAAAACCTATTGAGAGACTTTTTGTCATCCACAGCCACAGTTGCTGCTCACTCACTTCCATTCCCTCACTTTATAGTTCAAGGAACTGAGGCCTGGAGACACCAGGCCTTCTATCGCCACAGCAACCGGCTGGGCCATGTTGGAGCTGACTCCAACCCCTGTAGAGCCCAGGGGGTGCCCCTCCCCTGTACCCCATTCCCTGGCCGCAGGGCAGCTCCTGAGCCCCACTGGGAGTCAGGGGTTTGCGGATCCCATCTGTGCCATTCAGCGTCCGATGACTGGATGAATTCGCCAGGGGTGTCTCACCCCACCATGGGCGACCTTGCCTGCAGTCCTTCTACCCGGCCTGGGACCCCTGCAGTCTTTCCTGACGTGCCCTGTCCAGGTGGGGCGCCTTCACTAGGGCCCCAGATATGCCTGCTTCCTCCTGCTGTCCCCGCAGGGCCTCGCGTCTTTCCAGGAGGTAGACTGTCCCGGTGTAAGTGCTCACCAGACGTGTCTGCAATGGCAGGTGCTCAGGGAGCGAAGTCAGGCTGCGGGGACAAACACCCTGCAGTCTCATGGCTCTCCACTGAACACAGAGGCGTGCCAGAGGCCACGGGCTTGCCACGGGGACCAGACCCTGTCCTGTGGGAGCAAGAAGAGGCCAGATGGGCCGCAGCACACCAGACGGCCCCCTCCTGCCAGACCTGCCCTGCCCCCCCAGCCCAGCACCTGGCTGCAAGGCCAGGTGTTGGGGAGGGGCGGGGCTGGGGAGCAGCCCCCCATCCTCCCAGGGTACTAGGTACTGAAGAAGGGGCCTTTACCTTGACTCTGGGTGAACTCTTAGGGGAGGGCTCCCTGCTCCTGAGAGGCCAAGTGCACACCCACCCAGTAGTGCGCAGCTGGGAAGGTGCTGGGACCACAGTCGCTGCCTTCCTGACTGCTCCCTGGTGTCAGGGAACCCAGGTTCCAGGGGTGGCCAGGGCAAGCATGGGGGTCTGGTCAGGTGCTCAGCAGCTGGTCTTCTCACATGGGGACAGCAGCTCTGCTCCGAGTGCCCACACCCCCCAAGCATTGGTGGCCTCTGTGGCAGCTTCTGCCACCCACACCCTGTGCAGTGAGGAAGCTGGGCTGCCTGCCTGGCTGTGGGTCGCAGGAGTCCACACACAGCCACACTGGGATGCGTTTGGGTTGAATGTTCTGAAGGGAAAATGCTGGGGAGGTGGTACCCTCCCTGAATGTGCCGCCTCCCCCGCCTGCCGGGCAGTACCACAGAGGAGCTTTGCCCGGTGCCCTCTTGAGCCCCAGGACACCCTCTGCAGCACCCATCCTTGGCAGCCCCACTGGAGGCCTGCGGCTCCTGGAAGAGCCAGGCCTGAGGAGCCCCATGCCCTCTGCTGAGCAGCCCTTGGCTCTCCGAAGGGTGGAAGAATTTTGAGTCTCACCTTGTCACATTTACCGTTATCTTCTGCTATTTTTAGTTTTTATTTAAGAAATGAGGCTCAGGTAAAATAACTTTAAAAATGGCATCAAAGCCCTCTTGAAAAGTCTTGTGGCCCGAGGATGGGAGGAGAAGCGCTGGGGGCAGCCTGCAGGGGCCAGGGGCACAGGCGGCTCCCAGCTGAGGGCCCTAGGTGTTCCTCATACCCTCCACAGAACCTTCCAGTGCTAGTGTTCTATAATCCCAGGGAAGGCGAGACGCTCCTGGAGGTGACTAAAAGGCAGGTGTGTGGCCCCTTGGGTGTTCCCCCCACCCCAGGTCACCTCATGGGTAAAGCAAGGCCCTGCAGGGGACGGGAGTGGGCCAGGCCTAGCACAGGGTGAGACCGGGGTGAGGTTTGCAAACTCGTGCTTCTCGGATCCCACAGGGGCTAGTCTGACTTTAGTGACTAGTGACTTGGCCTTGAATTGCCTAGAAGCACAGCTGGGTTTCCTCCGTGGCTCCTGGACTCCCCCAGACACTCTGTGGCCCACTGGCCCAGCCTCCTGTCCATACCAGCCAGTGAGAGGGAGGCTGGGCCAGTCCAGGCTGGAGCTGCCAGGAAGCCAGGGAGAGAAGACAGCGACTTCCAGTGCTGCTCTCTGCACGCCGGGCATTGGCCTGCTCATAGCCTGGGCTCCATTGGCTTCCCCCAGGCCAAGTCCTTGCGTTCTCTTGCGTCTGCCATGTGTCCGCATGGCCCTCTTTCTATCTATCTGTGCAAAGTTCTGTTACTGCCGTTTTAATTTGGTGTGACTTGTACTCGATGACAATAACCTTCTTAGCTCTCATGTCCCTCCTACCCCAGCAGTTGACCAAGCTCCACCAGTTGGCCATGCAGCAAACCCCCTTTCCTCCCCTCGGACAGACCAACCCCGCTTTCCCCGGTACGTACCCAGCCCTTTTCTCACCTCCTTCTCTTCTCACCTGGGGACTTTCTCTTTCTGAGCTGTGTTATTCGGTGCAGCGTGTAGAACAGGTGCAGTTGGAGTTGTGAGTGCTGGTGGTGCAGGGTTCACATGCAGCAGGCTTGCCAGTACCGGGACTGGGGACAGGGCAGGGGCGGGGTGTGGGTCTCGCTCCCACTGTGGGGAGCTAGTTCACCTTATAGCTGGCCTTGCCATAGCCTTGCTTGTGAAGAGATGTCTGCCCACCGAGGGTCTGTACTTGCTGGGCAGTGCCCTGTGCTGCCCACAGTCTGTCCTGGGTGGCCCTTCCAGCTGAGCGTACCCATTGGGCCGCCCTGGAGACTTCTCTCCAGGAGCGAGAGCATAGCAGACGTGGATGCTGTTCTGCAGGAAGCCACTGCGTATCCCAAGGTGGCACCCAGCCCTGCCCCAGGAGAGCAGTGGCCCGAGTCAGCCCCAGCCCAGTCGCTGTCATGAGGCCATCAAGGGTGGCCACGCGTAGCAAGCCCATCCTGCCCCTGGCGTGCCTGGCAGTTGGGTGTCCCTCCCCACAGAGGCACTGCCATGCCTGTGGCCGTGGCCGGAGAGAGCGCCGGTGCGTGCGCCAGTCATATTTTGAGCTTCCCTAGTTGAAGGGACCCTGCTTATCTCCTTGAGGGCAAAACATTAAACCTGTCTCTTCTTTGCTCTCCAGGAGAAAAGCTGCCTTTACACTCCTCTGAAGAAGCTCAAAATCTGATGGGCCAGTCATCAGGTAACACAAAGCCACACGGACAGGAGAGCAGGCCAGGGCGGCAGAGCAGAGCCCCCGCGGGAGGAGGTGTGGGGGCCCTACAGCTGCAGCAGTTTACATCTTCCATGGGAGGCTGTGGAATAGCCTCAGGCGCTGCCAAGGAAATGGGTGGTGCCATGCTGCCACTGTGGCTGGATGGTGGGGCCTGAGGTACTCAGAGCAAAGCACCCCAGCAATGGGAGTTGGCCGTGGGAGCAGGAAATGGAGTTGTCACCATGGTGCGCTTTGGAAGTGGGTTTTTTAGGACTACGAGCAAACCCTTAAGGAGGAAGATCAGGCTGTGCTGGATTTGCCTGCACCCCTCCCGACTCGCATTAAAATGTTCATTCCTCGGATACTGTGGGGTAGCACGTAGATTTGTAGATTCAGTGACCGAGGCCATGAAACAGATACAGTTGTTTGCCTGGGGCTTAGCGGGTTCTAAGTGCCCATGAGGAAGATGCCACACACACGCAACACCTCATGGCTCCATGTGCACGTGGCCGGTGCCACAGTGGCTTCCTGGTGGCCAGGTAGGCATCCTGTGATGACCCTCCCCTCACCAAGGCCCTGGGGACTGCAGTGCACACACATGCCAGCCACAGCAGGGTTAAACTGAGTGGGCAGCAATGGGAGGTGTTTGTGGCCTCTTTGAATGCTGAGGCCAGGAGACTTCCAGCATGAACTTGGGCGGCAGGTTGGGCAGCCTCCTTTACCCTGGTATCTGGAATGTCATCATCTTCATAAGAAACAGACTCACCTGGGCCCTGCTGTCCTGAGATGAATGAACACCTGGGCCATGCCATCCTGAGATGAATGAACACACTGGCCATGCCGTCCTGAGATGAGTGAACACATCGGTCATGCTGTCCTGAGATGAATGAACACATCGGTCATGCTGTCCTGAGATGGATGAACACCTGGTCCATGCCGTCCTGAGATGAATGAACACACTGGCCATGCCGTCCTGAGATGAATGAACACATCGGTCATGCTGTCCTGAGATGAATGAACACATCGGTCATGCTGTCCTGAGATGGATGAACACCTGGGCCTTGCCGTCCTGAGATGAATGAACACAGCTGCCATGCCGTCTTGAGATGAATGAACACACTGGCCATGCCGTCCTGAGATTAATGAACACATCGGTCATGCTGTCCTGAGAGGGATGAACACCTGGGCCTTGCCGTCCTGAGATGAATGAACTCAACAGTTATGTTGTCCTGAGATGAATGAACAACCTGGGCCATGCCGTCCTGAGATGAATGAACACACTGGCCATGCCGTCCTGAGATGAATGAACACATCGGTCATGCTGTCCTGAGGTGAATGAACATCTGGGCCATGCTGTCCTGAGATGAATGAACGAACACGTCAGCCATGCTGTCCTGAGATGGATGAACACCTGGGCCTTGCTGTCCTGAGATGAATGAACACATCGGCCATGCCATCCTGAGATGAATGAACCCAACGGTCATGTTGTCCTGAGATGAATGAACACCTAGGCCACGGTGTCCTGAGAGGGATGAAAACCTGGGCCATGCTGTGGATGAACACATTGGCCATGCTCTCTTGACCTCTGGCCCTGCCCCTCCTGTGCCAACACTCATGAGGCTTGCAGCCTCCAAGCAAGAGCAAATCTTGGACTTGAACTCTGAGAGGTTGTCTTTTATCTGATGGTACTAAGTGGAGATTTGTAAATATAAAACACATCAGCCATGCTGTCCTGAGAGGGATGAACATCTGGGTCTTTCCATCCTAAGATGAATGAACTCAACAGTCATGCTGTCCTGAGATGAATGAACAACCTGGGCCATGCCGTCCTGAAATGAACACATCGGCTATGTTGTCCTGAGATGGTTGAACACATCAGCCATGCCATCCTGAGATGAATGAACACAGCAGCCGTGCCATCCTGAGATGACTGAACACATCGGCCATACTGTCCTGAGAGGAGTGAACACCTGGGCCTTGCTGTTCTGAGATGAATGAACACGTCGGTCATGCTGTCCTGAGATGAATGAACACATCAGTCATGCTGTCCTGAGGTGGATGAACACCTGGGCCTTGCCGTCCTGAGATGAATGAACACAGCTGCCATGCCGTCTTGAGATGAATGAACACACTGGCCATGCCATCCTGAGATGAGTGAACACATTGGCCATGCTGTCTTGAGATGAATGAACACACTGGCCATGCCGTCCTGAGATGAATGAACACATCGGTCATGCTGTCCTGAGATGGATGAAACATCGGCCGTGCTGTCCTGAGATGGATGAACACCTGGGCCTTGCCGTCCTGAGATGAATGAACACACTGGCCATGCCGTCCTGAGATGAATGAACACATCGGTCATGCTGTCCTGAGATGGATGAAACACATCGGCCGTGCTGTCCTGAGATGGATGAACACCTGGGCCTTGCCGTCCTGAGATGGATGAACGCCTGGGCCTTGCCGTCCTGAGATGAATGAACACAGCTGCCATGCCGTCTTGAGATGAATGGGAACACACTGGCCATGCCGTCCTGAGAAGAATGAACACATCGGTCATGCTGTCCTGAGATGGATGAAACACATCGGTCATGCTGTCCTGAGATGGATGAACACCTGGGCCTTGCCATCCTGAGATGAATGAACACACTGGCCATGCTGTCCTGAGATTAATGAACACATCGGCCGTGCTGTCCTGAGATGGATGAACACCTGGGCCTTGCCATCCTGGGATGGATGAACACATCAGCGATGCCGTCCTGAGATGGATGGACACATCGGCCACGCTGTCCTGAGATGAATGTCCTGGTTATGCAGACATTTCTTTATATTATTTGCTTAACTTTAGTGCCCTCCTAGGAAGATTTCCCATACTTTCCTCCCTTCAATCAAAATATGCCAAGTTCAACAGGTCTGGCTCACTCCTCTCTGTTCATCTAAGGTCTGCTTTGTTCGGGAATTCCTGTCTAGGACTCAGGCAGGACCAAGGAAATCTTTTAAGTGACATTTTAAATATCACTGTTTATGGAATGTGTGTAGGTAGTTGAATAACCAAATAAGTGTTGTTTTGAAAGTATCTTTATTAAAAGAATATAAAGAACAGAAACTCTAGGCTTATATATGCAAAAGAAAAATAATGGAGAATTAGAGATGAATTGGTTCATTCAGCACCAACTGATCCCCTCCTGTGCTGGACGGCCCCATAGGACTGCATCTGCCCTGTGGGGTCACTCCCTGCCAGGGAGACTGGCTGGTCACAGTGAGAGGATCCTCTGGTTGGGTGATGATAAGATGAGAGGTGGCATTATAGACAGACTGCCCCACCCAGGGCCCGGGGAGGGTGTGGCTGGCAGGGACGGGGGGCAGGGCAGAGGTGGTCGGAAAGAACAGGAGCTGTGTGGCTTTAACATGGAGTTGGGGGGCACAGGAGGTGCTGTGAAGAAGTAGGAGCTCATTGGGAGTCTACAGCCATTGGACATGCATTTTGGGGAGCCCTCTGGTCTGTCTGGAACCTAGGCTAAGGGGCACAGCAGAGGCAGGAACCAGCAACAGGGGAGCATGTGGGTGGGAGGAGGGCTCCCCAGTCTGGGGTATTCTGAAGGTCCATCAGCTGGGCCTGTGATGGTTAGGAGGGGTGGATCCTGCAGTTTCCAGGGCCCAGGCTGAGCTGCAGAATCCGAGTCACAAGAACCACGTGGGGCCTGCAAGGGGAAGAGCAGAGTGTCAGCGTTAGATTTGCAGGTTGGAGCCGCCACTTGTCCAGGAAATGGAAATGCTGAGCATGAACAGCACAGCAGGCCTCTGGCCCTGCCCCTCCTGTGCCAACACTCATGAGGCTTGCAGCCTCCAAGCAAGAGCAAATCTTGGACTTGAACTCTGAGAGGTTGTCTTTTATCTGATGGTACTAAGTGGAGATTTATAAATATAAAAATTTAGGCTTGACGGTCAGTTAGACCCATATCGTCACTCTTCAACAAAGAAAGATATCTATATAGAAATGTGCAGCTTTTCATTGGCCCTAGCACTTCTTTTTTGGCTCAGTGATGCTATTGAATCTCCTTGCTCCAATTTGGAAGAACTGCCTGGTGGGCCTGAGCTGTCTGAGCCAGGCTATGTGCAGGGGCCACTGGATAGAGTTACATCAGAATCGGAATGAGAGGCAACTTTGTGTGCTCTGCCATCTGCTGTCCCATGCAGCAGGCCAGGGGGTGTCACAGGGATGTGGGGCACTGTTGGGTAGAGCGGTGTAGGCCTCAGAACCAGTGGGGTCTCCTGAGAATTAAGGGAAAATGGGCACTCAGCATCAGTGTGACCAGCATGGCCTGTGCCCTGGGTGCTGCACAGAGACCCTGAGACATGCTGGGTGGCCCTGCCCTTCAGCAGGGGGCCCACCAGGGTGGCCTTCCAAGGTGTCACAAGAGAGCATACAAACATGACAGAGGAGTGAAGCCACGCTGTGCACAAAATGAAAAAACAAAATGTCCTGCTTAAGTCTCTCTTTCCTTCTTTTGAGAGAAGTTGGGACTAAGGAAGTTGGGTGGCAGTTTCGGACTGAAAGCTCACAGGGTCCTGGCCCTCTGGGCTGTGCTGACCCTCACACTTGGGCCAGCTCTACAGCCCTGTCTCACTTGAACCAGGAGAGTGGGGGCACTGGGGTGTGACTGTTAGCAGCCTTCCACCAGCCTAACCATGTCCCCTTGGTATGCCCAGGTCTGGACGCCAGCCCACCAGCCAGCACTCATGAGCTCACCATTCCCAATGATGTGAGTATGCCCCCTGTACCTGCCTGTCCCTGGGTGGAAACACTAGGCACAAGTGGCTGTCAGCTCTGCTGTCCTTTGGGCAGAGGGACCCACTGCTTGGTGATGCCTTCACCACCCCAACCCCACTGTTTGATCTGCGTCCTCCCTCCTTTCCTTTTTAAAGTGGGTTTCATGCCCATCAAAAGTTGTGTGCTTTTATATCCCTAAGATGTTGAACAAGCAGCAGGCTAAAGGGGACTTCAGATATTAATCAGTAGTCAGATGAGAGTTGGGCTGAGAACCCATGTTGCTGTGGAGGCACTGCCCTGGTATGGGTCAAACCTTAAAGAACAAGGTGGCCCAGGAATGCTCTAGAGTGGACCCACCTGCAGTATTATCTCCATGGCCCCTGGCCCCTCAGGAGGTTTGGGATTCTCCATGAGTTGGCTCCAACAGGCCTGAAGTTGGTTGGATGTCACAGACTTGTCTAGATTTCTTCTAGCACCCCTCAGTCTGTTCATGCCTTAAGCATACCTGAGGATGTGGCCTTACGAGCTCCCCTCAACACACTCAGTCCTCCCCAGAGTAAGCATGGGTCCTGAGGATAGTGAGGACTATTCTCTGAATGCTTGACTTATCCACAAACTGAGAGACCAGGGAGGGCATGGGCCATATGTCCTTGAGGGATAGCTGCCAGAGCAGCAAGCAGAGTCCCTG
The DNA here is from genome assembly GCF_000951035.1 of Colobus angolensis palliatus. Lineage (NCBI taxonomy): Eukaryota > Metazoa > Chordata > Mammalia > Primates > Cercopithecidae > Colobus > Colobus angolensis. Next base: position 9,616,750 of record NW_012117154.1, read on the forward strand.
TGTGGGCTGTGGAGATGGCTGCCCCACTTATAGCTCAAGCATCCAGCAGCCTTTTCTGCCCTAGAGCTGTGGATTTTGGAAACCTTCACTGTTCTGCCCCCCTTTACACCTGCTGGGCAGGAATTCTAAGCCCTGTTTCTTCCTTTCATACAAACTGACCATAGGAAGCACAGATTTGGCAGTTCAGGGAGATCACCAGTCCTGTGTGTGGAAGATGGACAGTGGAGCGGGAGAAAAAGAGGCAGAAGAGAGGAGGGTCACCAGAGGAGCGGACCATGAGGCTCTCTGGCTGGTGCCACTGACCTGCCTGAAGAGCCGTCTCATTTGAGCCCCTCATGGCAATGTGCACTCTAGGCCTTCTGTCCCGGTTGCTGGTCAGGCACAGAGTCCCCATGTCTGCTAACAGAAGCTCAGGACACTCACCCTCCAGGCAGCATTGTGGTCCAGCCTTCTGGCATCCCCGAGGATTTCCAAGGTTGGCCCAACTTGAAAGGCAGCAGCACAGAGCCATCTGCCCGGGTGTGGGGTGGCACAGCCAACTGGTCCCTGCATTCTTGGAGAGAGGGGATTTTTCCTCAGCGCTTTCCCTCACTGCAGTGGTTCCTTGAGCATGTGACTTCTGGCATCCTCCTGAGTCTTTTCCTCTAGGTAGTAAAGCCAGCAGGCTTTTCCTGTGGGGTTTTCCTTCTTTGGTGAATCAGTGTTCACTAACACCAGGTTTGGTGCTCTTATCCAAACACTCAAATCACGGGAATGAGCTTTAAGAGGATGAGTCATCTTTGGAGAGCTGGTCAACCTGTTTCCTGGGGTCTCCTTTGTACAGACGGATGCTGGTTTTCCGAGCTCTTCACCACTCACTTCCCATCCTCCTCCTGGTGATCTTCCCAGGGAAGAGACCCACTTCTCAGAAGGAAGGCAGCTTCCTCTCATCCCAGTGCATTTGGGCGCAGCCTTCCGTGCTTCTTCATGGAAAAGGCTGTTGATGGCACTGTCAGGGGCTTTCACCAGCACCCCCAGACTTCATGGGGGATGTATCTGGGCTGCACCAAAGCTGATGTTCCTCACGTGGTGGCTGTCTGCTACCTTCTTGGAGAAAAGGAAGAAATAAAATGGGTGTGCTTGTTCTGAACTTGCCTGTCATCTCATTCACGTCCGTCTCTTGGTCACAGTTGGATCATGCTGCCTCAAGGTTCCTGCAGAAAGTCACTGCTTGGAGGCAGGGACTCCTGAGACCCGCAGGCTCCCCAGCACGGCCAGTGGGGACACAGGGCAGTCCAGGGGCCCCAGGCCTTTGGTTCCCTTTCTGACGATCACTGTGGGCTTCCCTCGATGCCTATTTCAGTGCTTGCTCTTGGCCATGCAGACTGTGGTGCCTGTGGTCACCCCTACTCTGCCCTAAGCAACGGTCACCCACCCACCAAGGCTCATGCCCCTTTCCCTGGTTCTCAGCTGCAGAATCAGCCAGGCCTTCTGCTGGGGAAAGGAATCTAAGGTGTCCAACAGTGGTCTCTAGGAGGAGAGGCTGCAGTGGGAGGTGTCACCACAGTTCCAGTGGAATTTGGCATTGACATCTGATTAGGAGAGGCCACGTTATTTCAGAATATTTCTATCGTTCTTTGAATTTGCAGTGGAGGCACACGAGGATGAGAGGAGGCGAGGAGTCTGCTAACTGCTGGCAGGGTTCACAGGTGCAGGTGGGGCCAGGTGGGAGGTGCCCTTGGGCTGCAGAGCTCAGCCTAGAAGCCATCTTCCCCTTCACTGAGCCAGCCAGCCTAGGGCAGGGCAGGTGAAGGAGGTCCGACCTCCCCACATTCCCTTCTCGCAGCAGAGAGTGCCGGTACAGAAATCACAGTGCTGTTCACCTTGGCATTTGTGGTGAGGTGGGCATGCCTTGGCGGCCCAATGATGTCCCATCAGCATTCAGACCCCACAGCTTTGTGCAGAGGAGGGGAAAGGCCTGTGGCAAAGGCAGCATCCTCCAGAGCCTGGGGAGAGGGGCACCCTGAGCAGCACATCGCAGGGAGCAGAGGGAGAGGACGGGGGGAGAGCAGGAGGGGAATGCGTGCCAGGGCACAGCTGGAGTGAGGCAGTTAGAAGACGGGCAGACGGTTAAGAGAAGAGGGTAGGCACTTTGTGCGGGAGGGGCAGGGAGATACTTCCTCCAGCAGGCTCTGAGGAGAGATCCAACAGCATACGTGTGCGAGGCTCTCAGTGCTGGGCACTTCAGCAGACACCACGCACTCCAGCACAGGAAGTGCTAGGGAGGAAAGCCGGCTGTGTGCTGGCCAAGGAGGGGTACGGGAAGTGGGGCAGTGCGAAAGCCCAGGAGCTCTCCCTCCTGGATGCTGGCATCTTGCAGGGACCTGTGGTCATGCTGCCGAGTCAGCCACATTCCCCCTCCCCATGCGGGCCGTGGCTGCTGTCCCTGGCCCCCATCAGAGATGAGCCTTCAGATCTCTCTGCCACCAGGGAGGAGGATGCAGCCAGGCAGGTAAATGTGGCCTTGTGCCAATTAGGAGACCACCCTCCTGACCCCAGGGGCCACACTGAACACCACACCACACAGGCCTGAGCAGGGAGAGGGCTGGACTGTGGGCGGGGCCTTGGGAGATGTGGGTGGGGCCTGAGAGGTGTGGGTGGAGCCCAGAGATGCAGCAGGAGATAGAGGACTCCCAGCAGCCCTGGATTCTCTAGAGTGGGGGTCTCTGTAGATGTCTGCAAAGACTGAGGGTTCTGCAGTCTAGTAAGACGGCTGTCATTTCCTAAGTAACCAGCAGAGACGGCCTCTAAGGTGAACAGAGTTGAGACACCGTTGGTCTCCTCAGGGACAGGGGCTGACTGGCAGGGCAGCTGTGTCCCACCGTGGAGCTGCCGCTCACACCACAGATTGAGCCCCGGCACTCTTGGAAGTGGACGACCCTCCTGCAGGCCGCCACATGGCCCGGCCCGGCCCTTCCACCCAGCATTTCACTGGCGTAAGGACAGAAACGTGCTTCTGTCACTCAGTTTCACCACCATTCTGACACCCTAGCAGCCTCAAGGGAGGTGGAAGTGGACTCCGCCTGAGGGCCCTCAGGGACCTGTGTGCCCAGTTGCCCTCCTGGTGCCCTCTGCCAGGTACCTTCCAGTCTCGGGCTCTCTCTGCCACAGGTCTGGCTACTTCTCTTTCCGTCCAAGCTCCAGAGCTCTCATCAGTGGCCTGTGCGTGCATGAAGGGACTTCCATCCAGTGGTGGGCATTGAGAGATGCCACTGGTTCCTGTGCAGTCTTCTCTGGGGGTCCGAGTTGTCCCTGAGGCCCCTCATGGCTGCTCCATACACCACCCTTCTCCCTCAGCTACTTCAAGGAGCACCCTCATTCTTGATGACCGCCTTGGCCAGAGGCCACTGTGTTCCGTCTTTAAACAGGGGTCCCAAAGGGAGAATGAAAGGAGGCGCCTGAATGGCCTCAGAGTTTCACCTAAGTTCAGCAAAAGCTAAGTTTTAGGCAGCAGTGAGTTTCGCTCTGGCTTCAAGCACACATTTCTTTTTGAGCATTTGTGATGCTGCCTGTCTGGGCAGAACTGGTCTCCCTGGGATGTGGCCAAGAAGACGCCGCCAGGCCGTGGTGGAGCCTCCCTGTTCAGGCCCTGGCTGCCACCTGTGCGTCACTCCTGGACCCCGGGGTGACCAGTGTGGAGCGCCCAGGCCGAGTGACTGTGGCCTCTTGGCTTGGTGGACCTCCCACAGGAGCGGGGAGCAGGGCGGCTCTGAGAGGGGCCAGCAGAGGCACAGGTGCTCTTGGCCTGATCTCGGGCAGGTGGCCTGGATCAGGCACCACCTGTAGGCAGGTGTGGGCGGGGCCTCTGTAGGCAGGTGTGGGCGAGGCCTCTCCAGGCTGTTGCTCTCAGGGCTCGGGGCGGAGTCCAAGGCTGGCGGCCTGTCCCACAGGCCCCTCGGGCACACTGCCCACAGTCTTCAGGGGCTGGCTCGGGTTCTTCTCTAAGAAATCCCCCTGTCCTTGTTTCTAGCTAATAGGCTGCATAATTGGACGCCAAGGGACCAAAATCAATGAAATTCGACAGATGTCTGGAGCTCAGATCAAAATCGCCAACGCCACTGAAGGGTCATCAGAGCGTCAGATCACCATCACGGGGACACCGGCCAACATCAGCCTTGCCCAGTATCTCATCAACGCCAGGTGAGAAGCTCCCAAGGGCCTCTGAGAGACGCCCGGAAAGGGACGCACCAGCTGGCGTTACATCACCTGGACAGTCGGGGGTGGGAGGAGGCGTGGTCTGGGCCACACTCTGCCTCCCGCTCTGTCCCCTCTGCTCCAGGCCGGATAGTGGGGACAGGATGGGATGGCGACAGCCTTCATGTAGACGTGAGGCCACCTCACTCTCCCGACCTCCCATCCAGTGTCTCCAGGGGTAATCCCCGAGGCTAGAGGGGAAGGCAGGTGCTCCCGTGGCCCCAGACAGGCGGCCAAACCTATGCTGGAAGACCTGACTCTTGTCCACTCAGAGCTCTCCAGAAAGACCAATGTTTGGGGACTTTGCTGTTTTGCCTCCTTTTTCATCTTCATGGAAAAGTGTAGGGAAAGGCAGGACAGGACTCTGCAGGCCCCTTCCTTCCGTGGGTCCCTGGTGCACATGGGAGGGTCTGAAGCCACCTGGGTCCCTGTGACTAT
>NW_012117154.1:9621882-9628423 GCF_000951035.1 Colobus angolensis palliatus
TGCCCAGTGAGTGGGTGAGGGGCTGCCTGGAGAGGACAAGGAGCCCCCCCCGACTTTACCCACGGATGCCCCACTGGGCTTCTGCCTCGATCCAGAGCCAGGCTGGGCCTCTTTCCATCCCTGTGGCTGCAGGCCCATGGGCAGGAGGCCGAGCAAAGCGCATTGTTGGCAAACCCAGGGCGAGCCTGGGGATGGGGCTGGTCAGGGAGGCTCCCGCCTGCCCGACCACATCACTGACAGCCCCGCTGGGCCCCGTGCTTGGGGCCAGATGGCTCTTACCCACATACGCTTACTCCTGTGGCAACCAAAGCCCCTTCTCAGATGCCAGGTGTGAGACTGGGAAGGCCTTGTGCCCCCGCAAGGGCAGACCCGGGGCTGCACGGGAGGCTCCATACGGGGAAGGCCTCAAGCCCCCATGCAGGGCTGGCTCACACACCTGACGTGGTGACGGCCATGGCGGGGACCAGGGCGGAGAAGAGGCCCGTGTACTCTGCTGTGGTCTCCAGCTCAGAACTTCCTGAGCTGACCGAGACAGCCTGTCCCAGCGAGCACGGAGGCCACACAGCCCGGCCTCACGTCTGCCCGCGGCTGAGGGTGTTCATTGTGACCGTCTCTCCCTCTCCTGCCTTTGTTCTAGGCTGACGTCCGAGGTCACCGGGATGGGCACGCTCTAATCCTACCCGGCACCCTCCCCCCACGTCACCCACCTGCCAGAGCCCCAGGCCCCGGCTCTCGCACTCTACAGCCCACCTTCCCTGCCTCACAGATATCCATAGAGAGGTTTGCCTACGTAACAGAAGGACGTACGCCCCGGAGAGACACCCCCGTGCTCACAGCCACTCTCCAGAGGCTGCAGGCTCCGCCGAGTCCCCCCTTCAGTGTTATCTATGACGTACAGCGCTCCAGTCTGCCCACGCACCGGCATGCCGTGTTAATTATTTTAGAAATATTGTTCCTTGGTGTCAGCGTAGCTGTCTGTCTTAGGAGCTGGGTCGGCGTTCCAACAGCACTTCCTGTCTACCATTCTCCTCCGCCATCCAGAACTGTCCAGAACTGTTGCCTGAGACCCCTCCTGTCTCACACAGCCCTGCTGTGCTGACTTAGTTTCCCCTCAGAGCCAGTGTCATCTGGGCTCGAGTTTCTGCCCCAGGTTGTGTGCTGGAATCAGGGGTGGCTCTCCTGCCACCCACGGGGAGCCCCACCCACGGGGAGCACCAGAAGAGAAGGGTTGTGGAGGATGTTGGGGCTCTGACCTCAGGAGTGGGGTGGAGGGCGGAGCCTGCTGGGGGCCCTGCCTCTACAGAGATGCTGCGTACTGGGAAGGCATCGGGGTCCCCTGAGCATCTTCCAGGGTGGCTGGAGAGCACAGACGCGCCAGGGAGCCCCTCTGTGCTCCTCAGAGTTCAATAAATGTCGTGGCCCCTCCTCACCGGCTCTGGCTCGTCTCTGTGCCCCCCAATGCACCCAGGCCCCAGCATGTCCTTCCCCTGGGGAGACACTGCCCTGAGCCCGGTGTTTATCGGAGAAGCCTGAGTTTCTTCTCAGACGCAGATACGATTTCATGCCCCCTTTCCACAACACACACAAGCACTTCTGTTTGTACTTTGGCAAAACTACCTAAAATGACAAACACAAAAACACCACTCTGGCCCAGGCACCAAAATGCCAGTTCCTAATTCGTGAGACTTACTCCCCCACAGCCATCATGGGTACCAGAGGCTGTGCCCGGTGACCCCCAGTGCTTCCACAGCATGGAGCCTGTCCACGTCACACCTACTTGGGGACGGTCCGCATGGCTCACTTGGCAGCCTGTGCTCACCTTAAGGAGCCCGGCTGTGCCCCTGCTCAGTCCTGAAGCCCTGGATGTGACTCAGGCCCTCCCCTCAGGTGATTAATCCTTAACCCAGGCCCAGGGCATGGGGGGAGCCCCCAGGTGATTTATCAGGAAGGACCCAGACCCAGGATGGAGGGGGAACCAGGCACCAGGGAGGGCAGGACTCGGAGGCTCCTGTCCCAGCTCTGCAGGCTCAGGGCACCACCTCCACACCTGGATCCTAGTGTTCATGGGACCTTCTAGAAGGTGGTGGGCCTGGGATGTGTGGACAGACACAGCTCACTGACCCCTCACTGGAGGCGTCTGTCAAGAGTCAGCAATTCCAGGAGGATGGGAGTCTGGCCAGAACCTGGGGAGCCTCCAAGGGCCCAGGGCAGCCTGCCCCAGGCTACTCGCCAGCCACAAGGCACCCGCTCACAGGAGCCCCGTCCTGCCCGATCAGGCAGAAGCCGCCCTGTTTCCCAGACTCCACCTGGCCTGCCTCAGGCACCTGGCTGAGGTGCTGGCCTGGAGGGCCCCGACTCAGCCTCCTGGACACACTCCTTGCCCACCTCTGCCCCCAGGAGGGCCCAGTCGCAGGAGTGAGCCCAGCATGGCACCTGGGCACACATGCTGGCAGCTTAGGACTGAAGTTCTCCCTGGGGAAGACACAGGCCTTCCCCAGCACCCGTGTCAGTGGAGATGGTTAGTCAACAGCATGGATACAACTGACAATGACAGACGCCCTGGAAATAAGACACCATGAGAAGAGAGGAATCAAAATGGGATGGAAGGACCCCTAGAAGATGCAGGCTGGCAGGACCTAAGAAGGTAAGGGGTTAGGTGCTCACTCATGTGGACGAAGAACAGCAGGCAATGGAGCACTCCAGGTGGAGGTGGGAGCACTCCAGGTGGGAGGAGCACTTCAGGTGTGGGGAGTACTCCAAGTGAGAAATACTTCTGGGAGGGGCACTCCAGGTGGGGAGCACTCCGGGTGGGAGGAGCACTCTAGGTGTGGGGAGTACTCCAAGCGAGGAACACTTCAGGTGGGGGGAGCACACTAGATGTGGGAAGCACAGCAGGTGCAGGGGCAGCCAGAGCTGGGGTGGAAGGGAGCCCAGAGCACGTGAGGAGGGGAGACGGGGGTGCTGGAGTGGCAGGGTGGGGGTTGTGCAGAACTCAGCCCCTCAGGACCCGGGGGCATGGAGGCACAGCAGAATCCAGAGTCCCAGCTGGGCATGAGGGGGCCTGAGTGGGGACTCAGAGCCAGGGACCAGGGCTCCAAACCAGAGCTGGAGGCATCCTGTCACTCGGGGCGGCTCCCAGGGCAGTGCTGCGAGCGCTGGACCTCACACGAGGCCTGGGCTCTCCCGCAATGGGAGACCCCGCAAAGTGGCCGTTCTCAGTTCTAAGGAATCAAGTGAGCATGAGCCTCACAGCCCTGCAGGTCAGCGGCTCCCATCCTGTGCCTTCTTACATCTCCAGCAACCCAGCTCCCGGGGCCCCTATCCCCACAGTGTGAGTCCCGGTTCCACCCACAACCACATGCTCAAGGCCTCGGGCTGAGGAAATGTGCAAGTTTAGAACAAGGGGCGCTGGGGCACCCCAGCTCTGGTGGGCGCGCATCATGGGCGTGGGAAATGTGGCTGTTAGCTCGTGCACCCCACAGCCTCTGGGCCAGGCTCTGGCTCCCACCCAGTCCCTCCAGCCGAGGGAACCCGCTGCGTGCAGGCCTGGGGGCCTCCCTGTCCAACTGCCCCCTCACCAGCTTCCGGCAGGGTCAGGACAGAGAGGGGGTTGCAAATCCACTGATTCCAGCGGAAGCCTCACCGGAGTCTCCCAGGCACGGGTGGACCCAGGCTCCTGGGGCCAGTGGAGAGGCCACAGAGAGGGGACAGTGACTGGCTCTGGGCCCCTCCGGGGACTGTCCTGCACTGGTGCCCATGGGCAGCAGAGGGTGCCCCTGACCATCCCTCCATGGCGTCCGTGGGAGCCTCACCAGCCTCAGGGTCCAGGGGCACCCAGCTGTCAACCTGGCTGTCCGGAGTGAGCTTCAGTGGGAGGGGAAGAGGGGGCCTGTGATTGTGTAGGGACGAGGCTGGGGGAGCAGAGGCTCCAGAAACCGTGTCCCACGCCCTGCACTGCCCCACACTGTGCAGCCCCCGCCTCCCTCCCGGAGCCCCCCAGCAGCTAGGCTGTGACAACTGTTTGTGTATCGGGACCTGGCAGGTGGCAGGTCGCTGTGACCTTGGGACCTGGTTCCCCCACGGCCATCTCCAGAGCCACCACCGCCCTGCTCTGCCAACCCTGGCCCTCCCTCTCACTGCAGGGCGGCCTTGGACTCGTTCAGACCCTGAGTTCAGACTCTGGGGTGCAGAGGCTGATGGCCCGGCGCTGGCCTCCTGTGCCCTCCTCACCCCTGGGCACTCACTGAGTCCTGGGCCTGCTCTCCTGAGGGCTAAAGGGCACCCAGCCCCTTCCCCAGCTCTGAAACAACCCTCAGATCCTGATGCTTTTGGGGTCTCATGTTTGGGGAGGGAACTGGCGACAGCCCAGGACCCCCCAGACCACGGAGGTCGCCATGCTGAACACAACGGTCTCTGCCTCCCAAGCGTGGGGACTCCAGAGGCCGAGCACCAGGGAGGGCCTTGCCCTGGGCCCTCCTGCCTGGCTGTGGCTGGCACCCTGGGACCCCAGACCCGGCTCAGAGCAGGGATGGCTGCGTCTTGCTCCCAGCCTGTCCTGATCCCAGGCCCTCCGGCCACAGCTCCATAAGGTGGGCGCTGAGATGTCCCTGAAGCCCGGAGGCCCTGAACGGAGATGCCGACTTTCTGTGGACCGGCCGTGTTCCCACCGCACCCTCTCTTTGGGGTTTGATTGGCCCAAGGAGTGTGAGTGTTTCTGAGAAGCCCAGATGTTACCCAAGCGCGAGGCCCCGGGCTCTGTGACTCCCATGTGGGGACAATGGAAACCAGATGCCGGGAAGCCGGGCGGGGTGGGCGGGCCCCTGGCAGCTGTGCGCCGCGTCCATCTGGACTGGTCTCTGAGCCCCAAGGCCTGTGGACCTTGGCCTCATGGGAGCCCCAACTCTGTCACTGTTACTCCCTCCACCAGCTCCCACCGACAGAGTGGGTGTTCTCTCGACAACTTGAGAAAACAGAGCTTCTGGGAGCCTGTGTTCCTACCCGAGCTCACACAACTCGTGGGTGACAGAGCTGGGACCTCACCCCGTTCTGACTGCCTCAGCTTTCCTGGCTCATCCAGCCTGGGGTATACCAGGCAGGTGCCAGCAGTTTCTCTGAGCCACGGTGTGGTCAGACAGAGAGACAGAGGGTCTGAGTGACCCCTTATCGATGCTGTGGTCCTGCGTGGAAATCCTCTGGGTCTCTGAGGAGTGGGTGACCTGGGACTGAGGCCACCCATGTTCAGCTCCCTGCAGAGTGGGAAGGAGCCCCCGCCCCGTCTCTCTGGGACCCAGCCGGAGTGGGGGCTGCTGGACTGTAAGGAACCCTAACCCTGTCTTCCCTACTGCTCCAGCCTCATTAAAACTGCTGCACCCCGGTGAGTGGGCGGGATGTGGGGCAGCCCGCAGTTGAGCTCCCCACTGCGGGGGAAGGGCCTGTGTGGGGCTCCCAGACCAGGTTCTAGAAGCCCCTCGGCCCTGCCCCGCGCTGCCAAGGGAACCGGGTGTCTGAGCATGGGGTCTGCAGGACCCACAGCATCAGGGCCGGGAAAGGGGCTTGAAACCCAGTGCTCGGGAGGCTGCCCCTGCCCCCACCACCTTTTGGGCCCAGAAGCCATGATGGGGCACAGAGGAAGGAGGTTTGGGCCCCAGCCCCGGGGGTGTCACACACAGGGACCCCAGGTCTGAGCTGTGTCCGTCGTGCAGCCCTGGCCCTCCCCAGCCTCGGCGACCCCACCCGAGGGCCCCACTGCTGCCCACAGACATCTCAGGGTCCCCCAGCCCGGGTCAGCGGCGCCGGAAGTGATTCTCCTCAGCAGGAATGCGCTGGCTGCCCGGGACCCTTCAGGGTGGGCTCTGGGGGGCCAGGTGCGGCCTCAGCGCCGTCACTTCCCGGGAAGCCTCGTCCCTGGGGTCCACGCCGGCTGCTGCTGGCTCCCCCATTCCTCTGAAATCTGAGGAACAGGCTCTGGGAGCGCAGCCAGACTCCCCCACAGCTCAGATGGCTTTAAAGAAATATTCCTGCCAGATGTTGGGAGGCAGAGGCCAGCATGAGGTGACGTGGAAAGCTTAACCCGTCCAGCCCCGCAGCCTCACAGCCGCCTCCGGGACCCAGCTCTGGGGGTTGCAGGGACACTGTGCCGTGGGGGAACGTCCCTGCTGCGTCCGTGTCCCGGGGGCTGGGCCTGCCTGCTGCGGGAGCCCCCCGTGTGCGGCCGGATGGGCTCAGAGCGCTTTTCTGCAGCCCTCCCTGGAGGGGGTGTTGGACCAGCCCCCGATGGGCACCGGGAGCCACAGCATGGGGCGTGATGCCAGCCTGGGAGAGGGGTGCATTCGGGGGTCCTCAGGAGGCGGCGCCAGCGCCCGGCACGGCCTGGGGGAGCCTCTGTGTTGCCAGCGCCGGGCAGCCCCGGACCCCCCACCCTTTGCCTCATGGGCCCTGGGTTTCAGGGCAGTGGCCTCTCAACCCAGCGAGATCACAGGGTCATCGAGACAGCCTTCTTTTTCTTTTCTTTTCTTTCTTTCTTTTTTTTTTTTTTTTTTTT
>NW_012117154.1:9628493-9631422 GCF_000951035.1 Colobus angolensis palliatus
TTTTGCGTCTCTTTGAAATGACAGTTCCCAGAACCAGAGCTTCTAGGACGGATTCTCACCAGAAAATGAAATCCTCAGCTTACAGGCAATGGAACAACATGAAATTAGGCCAGTGCACGTGGCCCCGGGAAGCACCAGGGGGCCTCAGCGAGCTCCCGAGTGTCACACTCAGTGCGGTGTTTCCGCTTCAGCCCGTCTCAGCAGGAGTCACTCAAGGAAACGCAGAGAGGGCGGGGACGCAACCCCAGGACCCTGCGGCTCCCGCCACGGGGTCGCGCCCGCCCTCTGATATCCAGAGTCTGCGGCTCCCAGAGGCGCTCCCGGAACAAACGAGGCGCGCAGAGCTCTCTCCCCCTGTCCCAGGGCCCGTGATTGACGGAACAGCCCCTGGCATGGAGCCTTGACTGTGTGGCCGGGTCTTTCCAGTTACAGGCGATGCTCCAGAAACGCGTGTTTTCCTATCTGGGAGTCAGTCTGTCGCAGACCCGTTCCTGGATCGCCGACGTCGCCCACTCTGCCCAGAAGCCTGCTCCCTCCCAACCCGACCGGTGGGAGGCCGCGTCCCCCACGCTTGCCAGGAGCCCCGCCGGCAGCCCAGGCGTCTTCCCTGCAGCCACGGGCCCCTGTGGCAACGGCCGCCTCCCCCCGGCCGGTTTTCTGCCTTCTGCCGTCCTGTTGGTGACTGGGGAGGCCCGTGGTCAATGAGGCCCCAGAGATCACCTGGGGGACGTCCTGTAGGGAGAGCCTGACTCAGAAGGACCAGCGTTGAGCGTCGCACCCGCCTTGGGACCAGGACGGGCTGCACCTTCCCCACCTGTGGCCCTGGGACCTGCCCCGCCCGCCCCCGGGGAGATCCAACCGCAGGCTGCCTCCGGCCAGCGGACTCATTCACACTGGGCAAACAGGCTGGGGCCAGGCGCCGCCCTGCCCTCGGTGCCCGGCAAACACGTGGGCCAGCCAGACCCCTGGACCCTCACAGGGAGGAGATGGAGATGGGTTCACCCCCCACAAAGGTGGGAGGGGGAGGGGATGGCCGCCGTGCCCAGGTGCCGGGGCGGAGCCGAGGGCCGCGTGCACCAATTGGGCCCTTGGAGGGGCCGGCATGTGCCTCTCTGTCCCTGTGCCACTTCCACCGGCTACAGGGCCACCGCCATGGAAACCGCATGTGTAACCCCCGGAAACAGGGTCCTCCCTGATGAATCATGTTCTAAGTTGGGAGGAAAATTCACTGGATAGTGGAGGCAGCAGGAAGAAATAAAAAGTCTTTGTTCCACAGATGCTTGGAGGGCCTGGGTCCCCGGTGTGTATAGCGGGGCCGCCTTCCAACACCACACCCTAGGAGGGAGTCCCGGGAGGGCGTTCTGGAAACTCCGCAGTCACTGGGGAGGGGTCACAGACAGACAGCCCCCACCACCCGCCCTCAGGGCACAGACAGCCCCACCACCCGCCCTCTGGGCGCAGACACAGGGTCTGTCCCCTGCCTGTGGGCGCAACTGTCCTGCTGCCTCCCAGAAGGCACTTGGACTTTTGTGGAAAAAGAGCTTCTGGGATGGAAAATCCCTGGATGAGTTTCCTCCCAGCCTTTCCTGAGGGTGGAGGACAGGAGGGAGGTCCAGCCAGCGCAGGGAGAGTGGAGGGCGGGGCCGAGGCTCAGCACTGCGGCTTGGCCCTGCGGGGCTGGGAGCACTGTCCCCTCCCCATCCACCCTCACTGCGTGGGCCTTGGTGGCCTCCTTTGTCGAGAAAATTTCCGAGGTGGGGCCTGGGTTTTTGGAGCCCATGGAGAGCAGGCCCTCCGCATCTCGGGTGCCCTGGGTAGGGCAGGGAGGCGACCAAGGCGTCGCGCAGAGCTTGGCCAGCCATGGACAAAGGAGAGGGGGTGACTGAGAGACCTGGGAGGAAGAAGATTTTTAAAGGGGGAGTGGGACCCTACCCTGGGCCTGGGGTTGGGGGCTCCGCGTGGGCGGGGGAGGGGTGCAGTTAGTCCAAAAGGGGAGGGGGAGGAGAGAGGTGGGGAGGAGAGGGGCTGGCAGAAGCGGGGCCTGGGCCAGCAACCCTGGGCTCCCATCAGCAGCCCTGAGTCTCCTCTTAACTTCCCTGTGGACAAAGGCAGTTTCCTGGGATGGTCTTTCCTTCTTGTTCCACCCACTTTTAAGGGTTTAAGAAAACCACTTACACAGGACAGTGGTGGGTAATTCCCCTTTTCCTGCGCTTGCTTCTTTTCCCGCGCTCACGTTTGGAGGCACCAGGGCTCCCCGAGGCGGACTGAGGGGCTCCTCTCCCTGAACGCAGGATCCCGATGGGGTGGGGTGGGGGTGGAGGGCAGGCAGATTCCAGAAACAGCCCCGCCCTCCCCTGCCTCCCGGGACAGCTTCCTCTGCCAAGCCCACCTCATGCTCCCTCCTCATCCCCTGCCTGGCCAGGTCGTGCTGGAAGAGGAGGGTCGGGCTCCTCGCAGGAGTCAGAGAGGCCCTGCCAGGGGCACTGCACATTCAAGGCCCTCTCCATCCTTCTTCCTCTCCCTCCTCCCACCGTCTTCCCCTCCCACGCCCTCCCCTTCCTCCCACCCTCCCCCTCCTTCTACCCTCTGCCTCTTCCCACCCCCTCTCCCCCTGCTCCTACTCCTCCTCCTCCTCCTATCCCCTCCCCCGTCCTTCTACCCCCTCCCCACACCTGGAGACTCAGACCCACCCAGGGCTGTGGACGAGGGGCACAGTGGGGTAAAGGCCTGCTCCCCACAGCTGCTTCTGGGATACCAGACTGGGCCCAGAGTCCCCATCCGCAGAAAGGCTGGCAGGCCCCAGAAAGAGGAAAAGTCCCCAGGTCGCGGGGGTGGGGTGTGGCTCGCCCCCTTCTTCCCTTTCTCTGCAAGCGCATTGACCTCCCCCTACACACAGGCGGGGCTGCAGGGCCCTTCCCAGTCAAACCCT
>NW_012117154.1:9631828-9634253 GCF_000951035.1 Colobus angolensis palliatus
GAAGGGAGGGGAGAGGAGGGGACAGGAGAGAGGAGGGAGGGGCAGAGGAGTAAGCGTAAGAGGAGGGAGGGGGAAAGGAGGAAAGGGGGAGACGAGGGAAGGGGAGAGAAGAGGGGAGAGGAGTGAGCATGAGAGGAGGGACTGGAGAGGAGGTGACAGGAGAGAGGAGGGAGTGGGACAGGAGTGAGCGTGAGAGGAGGGAGGGGGAGAGGAGGGAGGGGACAGGAGGGGACAGGAGAGAGGAGGGAGGGGCAGAGGAGGGAGCGGGAGAGGAGGGAGGGGAGAGGAGGGAAGAGGGAGAGGAGGGAGTGTGAGAGGAGGGAGAGTGAGAGAGAAGGAAAGGGGAAAAGGAGAGGGCAGGAGAGGGAGTGGGAGGAGGAGGGGAGGGGGAGTGGAGGGAGCTCACTCGCTGTGGGGTAGGGCGGGGGGTGAAAATCAGCCCCATGACAACAGTAAGCTCAGCCAGGACTGGGATTCAGGATGTTTTATTTTCATGCTTTATGTGGTTTTCATATTCTCCCCAAGACATAAGCATCACTTACAGTCAGGGAAGATCCCTGATGAAAGTGCATAAAGGGATGCAAAGCAGGCGATCGCACGTCTATAAACATGCTTACAGCACGGTGGCCGCAGTGGCTCACGCCTGTCATCCCAGCACTTTGGGAGGCCGAGGTGGGCAGATCACCTGAGGTCAGGAGTTCAAGACCAGCCTAGCCAACATGGCGAAACCCTGTCTCTACTAAAAATACAAAAATGAGCTGGGTGTGGTGGCGGGTGCCTGTAATCCCAGCTACTCGGGAGGCTGAGGCAGGAGAATCACTTGAACCCGGGAGGCGGAGGTTGCAGTGAGCCAAGATCGCGCCACTGCACTCCAGCCTGGGCGAGGAGCGAGACTCCATCTAAAAAAAAGAAAAATGCTTACAGCAGAAACACACCAAAGTGTTAGCTCTGAACCCTGCTCGGTAGTGAAACTAGATGTTGCTTTACGATTTAAAAAAAAAAATTCGCTATGATGAATATGTATCTTCTTCATAAAAGAAAAAGTAAAGTTTACTCTGAGTCCTCATTGCAGAGTTCCTGTGAGGCAGAGGCACCTCTGGGCCCCACCCAGGTCTGGCACCGCCCTGAGCCTGAGCCCCTCACTCAGCGCGGCCCCAGCCCTGCCTCCGAGAAGCGCAGGCCAGGCTGCAGCGTGGGACCCGGGGAGGAGTCGGACCGTGGCCCTGGAGCTCCGAGTGCTGCAGCCTGGCGTGTTGGTGTTATTCCCACGCCATCTCCACAGCTCCTGCCGCACCCGCCTCGTGAAGTGGGCACCCACGCTGCAGACCTGCTGGCAGTGCTGGTGGTGTACTGTGAACTGACTCAAAACCACCTCTGCAAGGCAAAACAGGCCATCGGCCACTGGGCCCGGTGAACACGTCCGTGTGTGTCAGGGCGTCTGCATCTCTTCCGTTTTACAGACCGCGTGTCGGCTGCTGTGTGCCTGTGGCGGGCCCTCGCTGCAGGGAATACCGTGTTCTTGGTGTTTGCTTACCCAGCAGTTCCAATTTCTTTTCCCAAATCTGCAAGCACTTCTTGCAGATAAAACAGCTCAGACTCGGGGAGGCCAAGAGAACACGGAGGTCCTGAAGCCCCCTGTGCTTGAGTCAGGGGCCCAGAGGCTGGTGCCACAGCTCCAGGCAGGCAGCGCCAAGCCTCAGCACCTACAGCCACAGTGTGGATGACATCAGTGGCAGGTAAGGTAAATTACCTGTACAGTAAGTGTGCCAGGCCAGGCACGGTGACTCATGCGTGTAATCCCAGCACTTTGGGAGGCTGAGGCAGGAGGACCCCTTGAGTCCAGGAGTTCGAGACCAGCCTGGGCAACATCGTGAGACCCCCCCATCTCTACAAAACATAAAAAATTAGCTGGGTATGGTGGCATATGCCTGTGATCCCAGCTACTCGGGAGGCTGAGGTGGGAGGATCACCTGAGCCCACGACATTGAGGCTGCAGTGAGCTGTGATGAGGCAACTGTATTCCAGCCTGGATGACAGAGTGAGGCCCTCAGATAATAATAATAATAGGAAGAAGGAGGAGGAGGAAGAGGAGTTTACAACTTCTACAAAGCAGGTGTGAGGAAATATTGAAGGCAATCCAAGAATAGTCTGTGGTGTGGTGGGATTACCTATGAATTTTAAAGGTTTTTTCAAATGTTTCTTTAACATGGTTTTTCGTATGAACAATTTGTGTATGTTTTAAAATTACCAGACATTTAAGCGGGTGTTAGTCAAGTGTCAGCAGCTCCAGCTCTGGGAAAGCTCTTCTGGGACCTTCTGTGGGGCAGGGATGCGTCTGGTCCCATCTGGAGCCCACCCCCGGGTGATATCAGAACGTCCCCTCTCTCCTCTCTCTCTCTGTGTCTCTCTCTGTCTCTGTCTCTCT
>NW_012117154.1:9634918-9644066 GCF_000951035.1 Colobus angolensis palliatus
CCCGCCCCTCCCGCCCTCCGCTCTCACTCTGGCTGGGAGCAGAAGACGGCCTCGGTCTCTGGTCGGCCGCGGAGGCCCACCCTGCCCTGGCCGCGCTGTGTGGTGACTGCAGGCCCCAGACATGAGGGCAGCCCGCGCTCTGCTGCCCCTGCTGTTGCAGGCCTGCTGGACGGCCGGGCAGGATGAGCCGGAGACCCCCAGGGCGGTGGCCTTCCAGGGTGAGTGGTGGCTGGGGGTGGAGGCTCCAGACTCCCTGCTTTTTGCTGCCGGCCAGGGCCAGATGCGCGGGGTCCCTTCCCAACCGTGGAACTGCAGATTGGGGGCCTGGAGCCCCTGAGCCCCACTCCCTGCTCGGGGCGGCTGCAGCGCCCAGCTCTGCCCCACGAGGCCTTGGCCGGGTCCCCTAGAGGGTCAGCATTCTCAGCAGGGAAGGACAGCAGGCAGCTCGGGAGGGGCTCCCGGGCGAGGGGGAGCTGGTGCGGGGCTGTCTCAGGGCTCCGTGAACGCCGTCGAGCCGCGAATCCGTGTGACCCCTCACCTGGCAGTGAGTCCAGACGCACGGCCCCCGTTCTAGACTAAGTCGTGCCGCTGCTGGTTCTGAATCCAGCGAGAAACCTTCACGTGAGGTCTCGTTTGTCCAGTCCCACGCCAGGGACGCTCTGCCCTTCGGGGGAGGTTGTGAAGGGTTCTGACTCCCTCGGGGCACAGGAGCGGTTTGGGGTCTCTCACTCCACCCCCTCCCCACCGTCCCCACTGAGGGTCGTCCTGCTGCCTTTTCCTGGGAGAGCCTCTCCAGGCCCGGGGCGCAGCGCTGCAGGCGCTGGGCTGGCGGGGAGGGCAGGCCCAGCAGAGACTCGGGGAATGGGGCGAGAGCTCGAAGGCCCCTCTCCTCCGTCTTCGGCCAGACTGCCCCGTGGACCTGTTCTTTGTGCTGGACACCTCCGAGAGTGTGGCCCTGAGGCTGAAGCCCTACGGGGCCCTCGTGGACAAGGTCAAGTCCTTCACCAAGCGTTTCATCGACAACCTGAGGGACAGGTAGGAGGGACGCCTGGGACCTTCCTCCGGTGCTTCTGGGCTTCTTGGAGGGTGGGGTGGGGGCCCAGGGGACCACGGGCGCGATGGCCTCAACCTCCCCTCTAAGAAGGGCGAGCGTTGCCCTGGCCAGAGCCCCTCCCGGCGCCCTCCAGAGTGAGCTGGTTTGAGACCCTGCTCGCGGGGGTAGCACCTGTTCAACGGGGCCGAGGTGACAGTGAGGCTGAGAGTAGGGAAGAGAGGCTCCCGCAGGCTGACCGAGAGGGCTCGGCGCGTTGGCCCAGCCACGCATTCCTGCCGGGTGCCCGGCAGCCCCTCACTAACCACCCGGGCCCTGGTTTATTCTGTGGGCCGTGAGAGCCTCTACCTGGGTCCTGGATCCCACGTTCTGAAGCTCCCTGACTCAGGGGCCGGGAGGGGCGTCACTCTGCAGCCCCAGGGCCCCCAGGCTTGGTTCTGGGCTTGGGACCCGGCACACTCTCCTTCGTGTTCCTCCATCTGTGCGTGTGGCTGAGGACACACCGGGGGGAGGGAGGGGTCCGTCCCGTGGGTGCACAGGGCCGTGGGGGTGGGGCATGTAGAATGGGGGCTCCCCCACTGAGACGGGCTCTGGCAATGGGGACACAGCTCAGCCGGCGAAGGACCCCCCAGTCTTCCCTGACGCTGCTGACTGGCCGCTGGGCCCGAGCCTCCCGCCCCTAGAAGGGGCACAGTCAGAGGCTGCGGTAACAGCACCGTGTACCTGCCAACCCCCACCTGCCCCGCGGGAGCCACTGGGATTAGAAACCCTGGGCTTAGTGGACGTGGCCAGGCCCGTGAGGCAGTGTGCTGGGGGGTCTGGCTGTGGATGGCACCAGGGAGGGGCGGCCTTGTGGCCCAGCGTCCCCTGAGTTGCCCTTGTTGCCTTTACTCAGGCTCCCCATGACTCAGTTTCCCACCTGTGAAATGGGGCAGAGTCATCCCCACATTGCCGCTGGCGTTCCTGCAGGAGCGGCGGTCACTCTGCGGAATGGGCGGGAGGGTGGGTGGGGCAGAGGCGAGCCCACCCCAGGCTGGGGCAGAGCAGACCCCTGAGAGCCTCAGGCCCCGGTGCTCAGACCCCCCGGGCGCCTCCTTCCCCCAGAGTCATGCTGCCCCACTGCAGGCCCAAGGACCCCACCCCAGCAGGGCCACACATTCAGGGCTCCTGGTCTGAGGCCGGGGAATCAGGGCACAGGTCGCCTGCTGGCCACAGCCGCCCACACAGCCTTCCAGGAGGGCCGGCCTCAGGGCCACAGGGAAGTCCAGCTGTGTGTCAGCCTCGGCCAGGGTGGGGCAGCCCGTCCATCCGGGTGACGTCGCACCCTGGGACGGGCAGTGCTGGTGCCGGGGGCCGCCCGCCTGACGCCCACCGGGCCTGTTCCTGGCAGGTACTACCGCTGTGACCGAAACCTGGTGTGGAACGCGGGTGCACTGCACTACAGCGACGAGGTGGAGATCATCCAAGGCCTCACGCGCATGCCCGGTGACCGCGACACGCTCAAAAGCAAAGTGGACGCCATCAAGTATTTTGGGAAGGGCACCTACACTGACTGTGCCATCAAGAAGGGGCTGGAGCAGCTCCTCGTCGGGTGAGTGGCCTCCTGCCCACGCAGCTCTCATGCGTGGTACCCAGCCTGGGCCGGGGTTGGCCTGGGGGCCCTGTGCGGCTTCAGCTGCAGCCTCCCTGTTCTCTTGGAGGCTGTATGGCCTCCCTGACCACTTTGTGGGCAGGAAAGAGACAGAGACAGAAGAGACAGAGAGACGGAGACAGAGAGAGACAGAGACAGAGAGAGATAGAGACAGATAGACAGAGACAGAGACAGAGAGAAACAGACAGGGACAGAGATAGAAACAGAGAGAGAGAGACAGAGGGAAACAGAGAGACAGAGACTGATAGAAAAAGACAGAGACAGAGAGAGACAGAGAGACGGAGACAGAGAGACAGAGACAGAGAGAGAGACAGAGAGACAGAGACAGAGGGACAGAGATGGGAATAGAGACAGGCAGAGACAGAGAGAGACAGAGACAGAGAGACAGGGACACACAGAGACAGAGGGACCAGAAACAGGCAGAGAGACTGAGAGACAGAGAGAGACAGGGCTGGTTTTCCCCACAGCACCAACACCAAGCAGGGCTAGGATCATTGACACTGACTCTCATCAGACCTGAAGCACGCGCTGAATTTCGTTTGCTTCCTCGGGGTTTTTTCTGGCCTGAGCGGTTTTCTCTCATCCCAGTGTCCAGATGTGGGGAGAGAGGGGCTGCAAGCCCCAGAGTGTCTGGAGGGGACCTCCCCACGCCTCCCCAGGCCTCCCCACGCCCAGCCCTTCCCGAGGCCTCAGGATCACAGTGAGGTCCCGAGGCTGCCCTGCCCATCGAGGCGGTACAGGGGGAGCCTCTCCCCGAGGTCGGTCTCAGAGGCCCACACGGCCGGCGTGGGCCGGACACTCGCTTTCCACTCGCCCACCTCCCTCCAGAGCTGGTGCCACGCTGGGACCTGGGGGACTTGGAGTCGCTAGGAAGTCGTCTGCTGTCTGCAGGGGGTGCATAGGGGACGTGGCCGCGCACGTCAGAGTGTGGCCCCGCTGTGGAAGCCACTGACAGACATGACTCCTCCTAATGAGCTCGCCCTGCTGGCCGACAGGCTGGGTGTTCCCAGCAGCCCGCTCCACTGCCCTGCGACGCTGCCCTCCTTCCATCTGCTCTCACTTTCCCTTTAGGGGGGTTTGATTTGGGGCACTCTGGGATCGCCCTGTTGTTTGCTCATCACACCCATTTCCTGCAAAAGCCGTAGTGACAGAGCAGCCTTCAGTTGAGGCAGCTTGTGGGTAGACGAGGCGGGCCTCTCGGAGGGGCACGCTCCCTGCCCCTTTCAGCCTCCACTCACTGGCCAGGGGCTTTGTGCCGCGGGCACCCCGGGAACCAAGCCTCCTTCGGGGTCGTGGGTGCCTCTCCTGGGAGGGCGTGAATTTTCCAGAGCAGTTTAGAGAAATGAGAGCCACAGAGCATCATTCCCCACCGCGAGGTTCTTTTCAGTGATCCTCACGGCACAGCCAGGATCAGCAAAGAGAAACAGCTTCTCGCGATGAGACAGGGACCAGCACCTCCCAGATGGGCTTGGGTCTCCCTCCAGTTCCCCCACCTAGTCTCGGGGTCTCATGCTGCCCTCTCCTGTCCAGGGGCTCCCACCTAAAGGAGAACAAGTACCTGATTGTGGTGACCGACGGGCACCCCCTGGAGGGCTACAAGGAGCCATGCGGGGGGCTGGAGGACGCCGTGAACGAGGCCAAGCACCTGGGCATCAAAGTCTTCTCAGTGGCCATCACGCCCGACCACCTGGTAGGCCCCGCCTGCCCCGCAGATGCCCCCAGCCTCATGGAGTGGCGGCTGCAAGGTCCCTGGCAGCCGGGCCGGTCTTTTGGTCCTCAGGAGGGTGTGGGGACTCCAGCCGGCCACCCTTGCCCCTGAGAGGCCAGCCCCTCCTGCTGAGGAGCCTGGAGCGCCCCAGCCCCCACTCTGGCCCTGTGGGAAGCGTCCCCGGCCGTCAGGGGTCCCAGCCCTGCTCAGCCGGCCCTGAACACTGCCCCCAGGAGCCGCGTCTCAGCATCATCGCCACGGACCACACGTACCGGCGCAACTTCACGGCGGCTGACTGGGGCCAGAGCCGCGACGCGGAGGAGGTCATCAGCCAGACCATCGACACCATCGTGGACATGATCGTGAGGCCCCTGCCCGGGAGACGGGGAGGCCCGCGGTGGCCCCAGGTGGAAAGTAATTCTACGTTTCCTTTTCTCTTTTCAGAAAAATAACGTGGAGCAAGTGGTAAGAGCCCTCCCCGCCAACCCCCAGCCACGAGTCCGCACACATCCACCCGCACGTCCACCTGGTGTTCAGGATGCGTGTCCCTATGCACAGCCACCCATGTGCCCGGGACACGTGTCCCCGCATGTCTGCCCATGTGTCTGCCCGTGTGCCTGGGACGTGTGTCCCCTGCGTGTCTGGCTGTGTGTCCGGGACGTGTGTCCACCCGTGTGTCCGTCTGCCCATGTGCCTGGGTCACATGTCACCCTGGGTGTCCCGGCCACGTGTCCGTACCTTTCCCACTGACTCGTCTCCACGCCTTCCCCCCCACAGTGCTGCTCCTTCGAATGCCAGGTGAGTGTGGCCGCCCACCCCTGACCCCGCGCCCCGCACCCTGGGAACCTGAGTCTGGGGTCCGGGCTGACCGTCCCCTCTGCCTTGCAGCCTGCAAGAGGACCTCCGGGGCTCCGGGGCGACCCCGGCTTCGAGGTGAGCGGTCACTCCTGCGCCTCGTGTGTTGTGGGGTGTCCCTGCAGCTCGGGGCCTGGGAGTGGGGGTGGCGGGACCAAAGCCTCCTGGGCACCCAAGTCCACCAGGAGGGTCCAGCAGGCGGGTTCTGGCCCGTGCAGGGTGTGGGCTGCCCTGGGGGCGTTGGGGGCTTCTGAGGGTGTCTCTGTCCGGCCCGCCCTCAGCCGCACTCGGCTCAGGAGAAGGACGTTTCTGGGGGTCGGAGGGTGAGAACGTGGGGCCCCCAGGCGTGTGTGGCTCACGCAGGATGACCTTCAATGTTAGAATTAGCTGCTGATAATTGCAACTTGCCACGAGGCTGCTCATGGACTTCAGGTTTCTGGCTTCTCCTAATAACCATCCAGCCCAGCAGCTGTGGGCCATGGCCGTATCCTGGGGGTCGAGCCGTGGCCCTGGGGGGCTTCTGTGCTGCACATCCGTCCCGCCTGTGCCTGGGGGTCAGCAGAGCTGAGCAGACAGGAACGGAGGCAGGGAGTGGGGGGAGCTGGCGTGTGGGGTGGAGCTCCCAGACCCAGGCTGACCAGGAGTGATGGGGAAGGTGCTTTAAAGCCCTGTGATCCCTGAAGACTGGACAAAGTGTCTTTTTAAAAACCTGTTTTGTGAGCCAGCTTTTTAGAAAGAAACGGGACTGCCCCCAACCTTGACCTGTTTTATGTTCCAGGGAGAACGAGGCAAGCCAGGGCTCCCGGGAGAGAAGGGAGAAGCCGGAGATCCTGTGAGTGCCTGACTGTGGGGTGGGGGCCCTAAGAAGCTGGAGGCGGGGAATGACTAGGCCTCGGAAACTTCTGGAAGAGTGTCTGGGTTCTGAGCGCCAAAGTCACACTGCCTGTTCCTTATAGGTGGGAGCAGGCCTGGAGGGGCCACAGCCCAGCCATCCTTCCCCACAGCCCCCCAGGCAGCCCCTGAGCCCACCTGCCAGGGAGGGGCTGGGTGGGGAGGTGGCCCAGGGTGCTCAGGCCGGCACCGTCTGGGGCCTCTGCCGTGGCTCCTTGGCCCAAGTCCTATCCATAGACCTCCCTCCCCCAGCTCCACCTTGGAGCCCCTCAGCACCAGGGGCCCCGTGCAGCAGGGCCACTCTCTCGGGTTGACCAGGCCTGGGCTGGAGGGAGGGGTGTGGGGCTGGGTGGGACTGGCCCCTGCCCCTGCCCCTGCCCCTCCAGGGGTGTCTCACCATTTCCTCCTGTGTTCCAGGGAAGACCCGGGGACCTCGGACCTGTTGGGTACCAGGGGATGAAGGTATGTGCCCCACCTTTCCTCGCCCGAGCCCGGCGGTGCCCTCAGCCCTGCACGGCAGTAACAAGTCTTCCTCTTCCTCTTCTTCCGCGGGGCATGTAGGGAGAAAAAGGGAGCCGTGGGGAGAAGGTGAGTGAGGCTCGACCTCGGAGCTGGTCCCTCCAGGCGCAGATGTGCCATCCTGGACGAGGGTGTCCCCGGGGATGAGGACAGCGTCCCTGACAGGAGACCACGTGCCCGGCAGACCCGCTTCACCGCCCCTCGCCATCCCTTCCATCTGGAAGGACAAGGACAGCCACCCGGGCACCCAGCAGGGGCACTTGTGTCACTTTCACCCCACCCCAGAGTGGGGTCCCACAGGCAGTTACCCTCTGCAGAGAGGGGGTCCCATGGGCGGTTACCCTCTCCGGAGCGGGGGTCCCACGGGCAGTTACCCTCTGCAGAGTGGGGGGCCCACAGGCGGCTACCCTCTCCGGAGTGGGGGTCCTCTGGGCAGTTACCCTCTGCAGAGCGGGGTCCCATGGGCAGTTACCCTCTCCAAGGCAGGGGTCCCACAGCGGTTACCCTCTGCAGAGTGAGGGGCCCACAGGCGGCTACCCTCTCCAGAGCGGCCCCTCCCCATCACTGTCAGACGCCATGATTCTCAGCAGTGACGTTGCCCCCTTGGAATGGGGGCACCCGAGCCCCTGCCTTGTGTGGGCCTAAGCCAAGGTTCCTCTGCCCTCCCCACCCCAAACACCCCCTCACACCCTCTTCCTGTCTCCGCAGGGCTCCAGGGGACCTAAGGGCTACAAGGTGAGTGTGGGCTGCTGGGAGGGGGGAGTTCTGCCTCCACAGCAGCACGTCTGACCTACATCTGACCTCTGCCTTCGTTTTCTCGCCTCGCAGGGAGAGAAGGGCAAGCGTGGCATCGACGGGGTGGACGGCGTGAAGGTGACTGGGGAGGATGGGGTGGACGGGGAGGGATGAGGAGGGACAGGGAGGAACAAGGAGGGACGGGGAGAGATGGGGAGAGATGGGGTGGATAGTGTGAAGGTGACCAGGGGAGGGTCAGGGAGGGATGGGGTGAGGTGACCCCGGCGGGAGGAACGGGGAGGAGTGGGGAGGGATGGAGTGGACGGCGTGAAGGTGACCAGGGGAGGGACGGGGAGGGATGGGGTGAGGTGACCCCGGTGGGAGGGACAGGGAGGAGTGGGGTGGACGGTGTGAAGGCGACCCCAGGGGGGTGTCTGCTAGGTGGAGCTTTCTAGGGAGGGCATGGTGGGCGCAAAGTCTGACAGGTGACTGGCCTTGGTTTACCCACTTGGCCTTCAGATTTTCTGGTTTTCTTCCTCTTTCCAGGGGGAGATGGGGTACCCAGGCCTGCCAGGCTGCAAGGGCTCGCCCGGGTTTGACGTAAGTCACTTCCTCTCACTGATATGTTAAAACTAGCGCTGTAAGCAGCACCACGTGTGGACTCAGTTTTGACTCCGTCTGGGCGGCCCGGGGCTGCTGCCAAAGGCCGCGGTGGCCTCTGCTGGTGTCATGCTGCCCTCTTCTCTCCAGGGCATCCAAGGAGCCCCCGGACCCAAGGGAGACCCCGGCGCTTTTGGACTGAAAGGAGAAAAGGTGAGTGACTGGCGGCCCCTGGAGGGCCAGGGCCTTCACGGTTGGCTGAATCGGAAACGCTCCTGGAAGCAAGTCGTGGTCCGAGCAGGTCGGCCACCCGTGCGGCCTCAGAGGGGAGGAGCTGGTGGAGGCTGGAGGCAGGCAGGGGAGCGGCAGGCACAGGGCCCAGCGTGGGGATAGCCGCCGTGGTGCTCCTGCCCGGAGCCTTCCCTGCAGCCCAAGGGCCTTCAGGCCTCCGCCATTCTGTTGCCCGCACCTGCCGCTCGCTCTGCACAAAGGGGACCGCACCACGTCACTCCCAGCCTGTGAGCCGCAGCCCAGAGTGGCTCTCAGAACTGAGAATGGGCCAGGTGGCACTGAGGGCGGCAAGCAGGTGGGAGGGCGCGCGGGCAGCGGGAGTGCTGCGGGAGGGCGGGAGCGCAAGGCGGGAGAAGGAGCTTTTTAGTCTGACTGAAAGCTGAGTCTGCCGCGGCTGGTGTTTTCTCTGGAGTTTCTTTGTTGAAACCGTACGTGCTGCGGAAGACAAGGGCGAATGCTGACCCCGCCCCACATGTTCCCGGACGAGCTCCTAGAACCCAGCAGACGGTTTCCAAATCTCATCTTTGAGTTCCCAGATTGCCCTCCAGGCCCTAGATTTGAGTTTGCCAATTTGCCCTCCTGGCAAAGCTGTGCCTTCTCTAATGGGAACCGAGTCCTGCCCCTTAGACAAGACGGCCCTTGGCTGGGCCTCATAGGGAACAAGGTTGGAACATTCCAGGAGGTTTTTGTGCAGGGTTGTGGATGTGCAGGCTAAGGGTGCTGGGGGATCCGGGCTCAGAAGGTGCTGGTCAGAGGGAGGGCCTGGTTTCGGTGAGGCGGGCCCTGTACGTGGCGTCTGGCGGCTGCACCCCTGGTGCACACCCCTGCGAGCGTGTGTGACCCCCCG
>NW_012117154.1:9647701-9677934 GCF_000951035.1 Colobus angolensis palliatus
TGGGCAGGCGGGATCTGGGCGGTTCGTCCACCTGGTCCTGCGTGCGGCTCATGGCCGGGGCAGAAAGGGCTCCCGACACCTTCCCGGGGAAGTGCGCGGCCTCGGCCTCTGATCCTCTTTGCTCTTTGAGCTCCCGGGGCTCCAGCCCTGAGGCTGCTCTGACCTCCAGTGTGGTCATCCCAGGAGAGGGCCAAGTGCAGGGCGCAGTGCATGGAAGAGGCCGTGCAGCCAGTGGCAGGTGGTGGGGCGGGGACAGCCCAGGGCCAGGTTCCAGGCTTGCCAGGCTGCTCAAGGCCTCGGTAGCCGAAAGTCTCAGTGGGAGTGAGCGTTCAGAGGCCAGGACTTGCTCGGAGAATTCTGACCACACCCTGTCTGTTTTATATGTTCAGTTTTCAAAGTAATTAATAGCCACTATGAGAAAAAACAAAGCCACTTTCAAAGAGTCGTGGTAGGAGAGACAGTCCCGTGAGCAGGCGGCCGCAGGACCTCCCGTGTCATGGGGCGGGCTGCACAGGGGCTGGTTGGTCCCGTGCCTGGGGTCTGGGAGCAGTCCCTAGGCTGCTGTCCGGGAGGAGGTTCCCCCAGTGCCTGAGACCAGGGCACCATGTTAGCCTTGACTCACAGTTGCCTCGCCGAGGCGGGCACTTGTTCACCTGGAGCCTCCCTGGGGCCTTTTGGAACCACATTTGTGCATCGGGACGCTGGGCTCCTAGCTGGCCTCCTGGGCTCTCGCTGCTCTGGGCACCTCCCTGCTCAGCTCTTGCCAGCCTTACCGCTCCCCTCCACCCCGCCCAGCACGGGGCTCTCCCTGTGTGGACACCAGAAGTGGTTGGGCCCTCAGGGCTGGTCCCGGGAGGTGCCCCCAGTGAGCTGCCTCTGCAGAAACTGCCGAGTCTGGCCCCCTGCTCTCTGTGGCCCTCGGACTGTGTGTGGTGAGGTCCAGACCTTCTGCCTCCCACTCACCTGGCCCAGGGCACAGAGACCTCCTTTCCATCCTCCCTCCTGGCTCCCCTTCTCGTGTTCCCAAGGCAGGGTCTCAGGGGACCAGACTAACCTCTGTGAACCCCAAGTTTGGTGGGCTTCTGGACCTCCTTGAGGCCTGTGTGCAAAGTCCCCAGTCAAGCGTGCAGTCCTAACACTGCTGGGGTGCTGACCACGCAGGGTGCAGGAGCTTCACAGCCAGGGCTGGATTCTCGCACAGTCGGGTAGGGAGAGCAATACACTAGGTGCCGCCCGTCTGCCTGGTGGAGGCCACGGGTCAGGCTGGTGAATGGGCCAAGTCTGGTAATGGGGAAGTTGTAAACATTTGAACCACCAGGACAGGCCTCATCGCGAAGCATCAGCCTAACCACAGGCCGGGGACAGGCGTCCGACCAGGCTCATGGCTGGGGCCCACCAGGGCCAGGTGGGCCAGGTGGTGTGCACACCGCTCCCTTCTTGGCTCAGCTGGCTGCATTGGGAAGTGCTTGGGGCGCCTGGGCTAGACTCAGAAGGGCAGGGACTCACCGCTGGATTGTCCGCGGAGCAGGCCCTCGAGGGTGGAGGCTGGGGCCAGCTCTGGAATTAGACCCCACAGGGCGTCCTCATGAGATGTGGGGGACCCAGGGAAGTCCAGCAGGCAGCCTCAGGTGCAGGTGGGGGCAGGGTGGTGTCCAGGCTCAACCCACAGAGGCTCCTGCGGTTGGGGGTGGGCTAAGGGGACCAGGCCAGGCCCAAAGGGGACCATGAGGGAGGGCAGTCTGGGGCCACTCTGGTGGGAGAAGGGGCAGGTGGTCTGAGGCCCAGGGACCTGTAGCCTCACCCCTCCGTGGGGACCTGAGGCACCAGCCGGGCGCCCACTGAAGTCATCTGAAAGAGGTTTCAACACTTGTGCCCAGGCCCTTCGTCAGACCCAAGAGTGAGCCTGGCTCGCCCCCTGTGCTGATTGGACCAGGGCCGGAGGCTGGGGGCCCTGACGCTTCACGGTCCGAGACCTTCAGCTTAGGGTCCGGGAGGGCTCAGGCCCGAGGGCTGGGTGAGGCCTGCGGTCCAACGTGCCACTTCCATCTCTCTCCAGGGCGAGGCTGGCCCTGTCGGACCTAAAGGCTACCGAGGCGATGAGGGTCCCCCAGGATCTGAGGTGAGTCCCACTCCCCACCCACGCCCGCCACCCAGGAGGAGCCTGAGGATCCAGAACCCACTCTCTGCCCGGTGCTTGCCCCGCGTCCTCTGAGGACTCCATGGTCCTGGGTGTCCTGGCTCCCGTTGGGACCTCTCCCGGCCCCAGGAGGGCCCTGCTTCCCTCCAAGGTCACCACGCCTGAGCCTGCTCCCTTCACGCCTCCCTCTTCCTCCTCAGGGTGCCAGAGGAGCCCCAGGACCTGCTGGACCCCCTGGAGACCCTGGGCTGATGGGTGAGAGGGTGAGTGTCCAACAGCTCGGGCCCTGGGGCTGAGGCCTGGCTGCCGGAGGCCCTGGGGAGCCCCAGCCCTGCACTGTGGAACTGCCTGGGGTCCCTGACTGGGCCAGGAGCGCCTGCAGCATCACTGGCTCCTGGCCACAGCCAGCACCTGAGCCAAAGGCTGCCTCGGCAGGGCCCCTGCTGCCCTGAGTCTGGGTCCCAGGGTCCACGGGGACCAGCAGGGTGGCCCCAGGGGAGGGAGGGTCTCTGTGGGGTCAGCGCTCCTGGGCCCGAGCTGCTCAGCGGGTATCCCAGGCCTGGCCGATGAGCCTTGTGACGGCTACTGTGCTCCCCCAGGGTGAAGACGGTCCCCCTGGAAATGGCACCGAGGGCTTCCCTGGCTTCCCCGTAAGTGCCCAGAGGCTGAGCCCACAGGAACATGCCCCAAGCCGCCTGCAGCACCCTCTTTAGCGGACTGGGCACTCCTGGGTGGGCGGGTTGGCCCCAGGACCGCCGGCTGGCCCAGGAATTCCACGGCCAGGATTCTGTCAGCTCAGGCCCTTCCCAGTGCCCCCTCACAGCCTCCCCTCGAAATCAGAACCCGGCGTCACTGCCCTGCTTTTCCATGACAGGGGTATCCAGGCAACAGGGGCTCTCCCGGGATAAACGTGAGTACACCCCCTCCTCCCTCTGGCTGTGGGCACACACACATTCACAGTCACAGGGACACGCACGTGTGAACACACATGTGTAAACGGGCTCCCGAGCAAACACACAGGCACCCACCGCTGCCCCGCTCTGTGGCCACAGCCCCAGTCGGCATCAGCTCCCGCAGAAGCCGAGGCTGGTGGCCAAGGCCCTGCAAGGCTCCCGCTGTGGTGTGGCCCGTGGGTGCCCTGGCTGTGCCTGGTGCCCGATGCTCCCCTCGGTGAACAGGGCAGGCCCAGCCCCAGAGGCCGCCCCACGGCTCCCTAGGCCACTCCAGGACCCCGTTTCTCCAGCCCAGGAAATGGGGAAGTGGGGAAGGGAAGAGCGCCTCCCTTATCTTTATTTTTTTCCTTTTAAAATTTCTGCTTCCTAAAAACAAAATAAAACCCATGATAACCAAGCACTCTCCCGTCACTGCAGGGCACGAAGGGCTACCCCGGCCTCAAGGGGGACGAGGGGGAAGCCGGGGACCCCGGAGACGACGTAAGTGTGGACGGGGGCAGGGCCAGCCCCGAGTCTGCCTGGACCACAGAGGGCTGCCCTCGAAGGGCCGTGGACCAGGACCGGCTGGTGGGAGGCCTCACGGGCCCCGGCTGCTGCACGCTCTGTGGACGGGGCCAGTGCGCAGATGCCCAGACGGTGCACAGCCCGTTGACACGCTGTTTCCTTCCAGAACAACGACATTGCACCCCGAGGAGTCAAAGGAGCAAAGGGGTACCGGGGCCCCGAGGGCCCCCAGGTGGGTGGATGTGGCTGGGTGAGGCCACGGTGGGCTGCACCTGGGACGCTGGATGCTGGGGCTGGGGAACGCTGGAAGAGGCTGGGAGAGTGGGAGGCAGCGGGAGGGAATTTGGGGGAGCACGTCATCTGGGAGGCTCTGGGGGTGGGAGGCTCTGGTCGCCAGGGTCTGGTGGCGGCCAGGGTTGGGGTGGCGGCCAGGGCAGCAGAGCTCAGCCCAGGGAGACAGCAGGTCCTCAGGGGGGGCCCCACCTGGGATGGTCGCCTGGACCACCAGTGTGCGAATCCCCAGCTGCCCTCACAGGACCCTCAGTGGAGGACTAGGGGCCGGGCAGGGAGGGGTCCCGGGGGTGGAGCCTGTCTCAGCTCAGGAAGCTCAGTGGGCACCTCACCCTCAGAGCTCCTCTACCCCGTTTCTCGGACAGGGACCCCCAGGACACCCAGGACCGCCCGGGCCAGACGTAAGTGAGGCTCTGTGAACATCGCTGGGGGCGACCACTGCGGCCTCCGTCCCTTGGGGTGTGGGTCCTGTCCGTGGGAGCTCCTGTAGACGCTGCTCACAAGGGGGGTGGGTTGTGGAAGAAGAGCTGGTGCCAGGCCATGAGGACACATGAGGATCATGGGGGGACACGTGACGGCCGTGGGGGGACACGTGACGACCGTGGGGGGACCCGTGACGACCGTGGGGGGACACGTGAGAATCATGGGAGGACATGTGACGGCCGTGGGGACCTGTGAGGATCATGGGGGGCCGGTATCCATGAGGACCATGAGGGGATCCATGGCGGCCACGAGGAGACCCATGACAGCGCTGTTTCTGTGACCATGTCAGGGGTCCAGCCGTGTAGCAGGGGTGTAGCGGGCAGAGCTGGGCACACCTGCAAAGAACCCCGTGCCCAAACCCAGTCCTGTGGGGGCCCTGGGGAGGGTGACCTGGAGACCCAGTAGCCCACAGTCCCCGCTGGCAGGGGCTGTTCTTGGCCTCAAGACCCTCGTCTCTCCCTCCCCAGGAATGCGAGATTTTGGACATCATCATGAAAATGTGCTGTGAGTATCTCTGAGAAGCCGTCCTTCTTAGGGAGAGCAGGGCCGCCAGCCTGGCCTGTTCCGCTCCTAGAAGGATCTCTCCCCTGTTGGGGGCCCGGGTCTCTGGGTACATCCTGGAGGAGGCTCCTCAGCCAGCCCCTACCGGCCCCCGAAGCCCTCCCAGGCCCCCGGGTCCCCGTACGGGCTGAGAGTCCCCGGTGCCGGGCAGAGCTGCCACGTCTGGAGGGCGGCCAGGGAGGCGGGGAGGCAGGGAGGGAGGCCGGGGAAGGGGGGAGGCTGCCCTGAGAGCAGGAGTCTGAGGTGCGCAGGATGCGGCCCTGACTATGGTCTAACTGTCTCTCTTCTCCTCAGCTTGCTGTGGTGAGACCCGTGCTCTAGCTCCGGAGAGAATGGATCCCGGGGGTGGGGGAGCGAGGCCCGGGTCCCACGCAAGTCACAGGACAGCACGTGGCGCCCTGGTCCCTGCCCACAGCTCCTTGCACCTGTCCACCCCTCTGGGGTCTGCTCCAAGCCAGCAGGGTCCCGGGTGCTGGGCTGGGCCCCTCCCTCTTTCACCCGTAACTGAAATAACCAGGAGCAGGCTGGGGGTCCCTGCTCCATCGTTCTGGCCCACAGGCCCCATGCCCAGCCTGAGTAATGCAGGCCCTGACCAGCCACCGAACGGAGCGGCCATTGCGGGGCCATGGGAGGGGGTGGGCTCATCTAGGGCTGAGACAGGCGGGACCCCATGTCAGGCGATGACATGGCAGCCAAGGAGGGGCCAGGGTGGTGGAGGGGAGGGGCCAGGGCGGTGGAGGGGAGGGGCGTGCCCTTCTGACACTGCCCCCGGCCTGCAGAATGCAAGTGCGGCCCCATCGACCTGCTCTTCGTACTGGACAGCTCAGAGAGCATCGGCCTGCAGAACTTCGAGATTGCCAAGGACTTCGTCGTCAAGGTCATCGACCGGTTGAGCCGGGATGAGCTGGTCAAGGTGAGAGGCCTCGCCCCTCCCGACTTTGCCAAGCGCAGGTGCATCCCAGCCCTGCCAGCCGCCCCTGCCAGCACCAGACCTCAGCCTCCCGAGGCCGTCGCTGTGTCCTGTGACTTCCCTTCTTGTGAGGAGGATGCCAAGCACGCGCCAGTCCGTCCGGGCCTCCAGCTCCACCTGGCAAGGCTGGCCTATTCTACACAGGCACCCCGGATGAGGGAGGGGCCCCCCTCTCCTTGAGGGCCAGCAGTCTGTGGTACTGAGTTCTGGGGGTGGGCTTGTCCCTCGTGGACAGAACCTACGAGGGCGTCATCCACCAAGGAAGATTGGTTTGTGGGGGTTCCGGGGGCTGTGCCGCCCTCTGGGCACCCACAGCCAACAGAGTCATCCCTGGGAGGCTTATGCGGACCTGGGGCAGCGCTCCCGTCCTGACGCCGGTGCCGGCCCCACAGTTTGAGCCGGGACAGTCCCACGCAGGTGTCGTGCAGTACAGCCACAGCCAGATGCAGGAGCACGTGAGCCTGCGCAGCCCCAGCATCCGGAACGTGCAGGAGCTCAAGGAGTGAGTGCCCCGACCCGGCCAGGGCCCTCCCACCCCTCGCCCCGACCCCTGGCCCCGCGGAGAATCGGCCCTGACCCCTGATCCCGGGTGGGCTCGGCCCCGCAGCAGGCCTGGCCCCAACCGGCCCTTCCCACCCCTTCCTGTGCAGAGCCATCAAGAACCTGCAGTGGATGGCAGGCGGCACTTTCACGGGGGAGGCCCTGCAGTACACGCGGGACCAGCTGCTGCCACCCAGCCCGAACAACCGCATCGCCCTGGTCATCACTGACGGGCGCTCAGACACCCAGAGGGACACCACGCCGCTCAACGTGCTCTGCAGTCCGGGCGTCCAGGTGGGGTGGCCACCCCCAGGCTGCACCTGCCCTGCCTCGGGCGCCCTGCCAGCCAGGGTGGCCTTGTCCCCAGAAAGTCGAGGGCAGAGCAGGCTGCGCCACACCGACACCGTCTGTCCCCACAGGTGGTCTCCGTGGGCATCAAGGACGTGTTTGACTTCGTCCCAGGCTCCGACCAGCTCAATGTCATTTCTTGCCAAGGCCTGGCACCATCCCAGGGCCGGGCCGGCCTTTCGCTGGTCAAGGAGAACTATGCAGAGCTGCTGGAGGACGCCTTCCTGAAGAATGTCACCGCCCAGATCTGCATAGGTGCGCCCAGGGCTGTCTCAGATCTGCATAGGTGCACGGGGCGCCCGGGGCTGTCCCAGATCTGCATAGGTGCACGCGGGGCGCCCAGGGGTGTCCCAGATCTGCATAGGTGCACGGGGCGCCCAGGGCTGTCCCAGACAGAGGCCTCCTCCCAGCTCACTGTGACCTCCAGGGGCACAGCCACCCCTGTGCTCAGCCGGAGGTCCTGGGAGATCTCCTAGGCGTTATAGGTGGAGCAGTGGGCCCACACTGCATGGTTTTTCTCTTTTACAGATAAGAAGTGTCCAGATTACACCTGCCCCAGTGAGTACCTCAGCGGTCCGGGCACATGGGGAGGAGGGCACCGTGGCTGTTGCGGGGGCTCTGGGAGGAGGGGGCTCTGGGAGGAGGGGGCTCTGGGAGGAGGGGCCTCTGGGAGGAGGGCCTGGCAGTCACAGGAGCAGGTGCATGGCTCACTCTGGTGGCTGAGCACCACCGTGCTGTGCCCTCTCTGGGGAGCTCAGACGCCCTCTGGCCCTGCGGCTGCATCACCCTGGCCTCATGCTAACGGTTAGTCTGCCCACCCCGCTCTGCAGTCACGTTCTCCTCCCCCGCTGACATCACCATCCTGCTGGACGGCTCTGCCAGCGTGGGCAGCCACAACTTCGACACCACCAAGCGCTTCGCCAAGCGCCTGGCCGAGCGCTTCCTCATGGCGGGCAGGACGGACCCCACCCACGATGTGCGGGTGGCTGTGGTGCAGTACAGCGGCACAGGCCAGCAGCGGCCAGAGCGGGCGTCGCTGCAGTTCCTGCAGAACTACACGGCCCTGGCCAGTGCTGTCGATGCCATGGACTTTATCAACGACGCCACGGACGTCAACGACGCCCTGGGCTATGTGACCCGCTTCTACCGCGAGGCCTCGTCTGGCGCAGCTAAGAAGAGGCTGCTGCTCTTCTCAGATGGCAACTCACAGGGTGCCACGCCCGCGGCCATCGAGAAGGCTGTGCAGGAGGCCCAGCGAGCAGGCATCGAGATCTTCGTGGTGGTCGTGGGCCGCCAGGTGAATGAGCCCCACATCCGCGTCCTGGTCACCGGCAAGACGGCCGAGTACGACGTGGCCTACGGCGAGCGCCACCTGTTCCGTGTCCCCAGCTACCAGGCCCTGCTTCGCGGTGTCTTCCACCAGACCGTCTCCAGGAAGGTGGCACTGGGCTAGGCCGCCCCGCACGCAGGCCCCAAACCCTGTCCTCCCACCCCTCCCCACCCATCACTAAACAGTAAAATGTGATGCAAATTTTCCCGACCAACCTGATTCGCTAGATTTTTTTTTTTTTTTTTTTTTTTAAAGAAAAGCTTGGAAAGCCAGGACACAACGCTGCTGCCTGCTTTGTGCAGGGCCCTCCGGGGCTCAGCCCTGAGCTGGCGTCACCTGTGCAGGGCCCTCTGAGGCTCAGCCCTAAGTTGGCGTCACCTGGGCTCCCCGCCCCGGGCCCTCCTGCCCGTCCTCCCTCCTGCAGCTCCTTCCCTAGGCACCTCTGTGCAGCGTACCAGCCTGAGCCAGACGCCCTCTCGGGACCTGTGCCATACACACCTCCCTCTCCTTTGTCCCCATAGCTGGCTTTTCCCACCAATCCTCACCTAACAGTTACTTTACAATTAAAGTCAAAGCAAGCTTTTCTCCTCAGCTTGAGGCAGCCATTGGACTCTGTCTCATTTTGGGAAACCAAGGTCAGGAGGCCGCTGTAGACATAAATCTCGGCGACTTGGCCCTGTCTCCTGAGTGTCCTGCTGGTGACCGGCCTGGACCTCGGCCCCACGGCCCTAGGGGCTGCTGCTGACCAGCACTGACCCCGACCTCAACGAGTACTCGCAGGGGTGCTGGCTGCACTCAAGACCCTCGAGATTAAAGGTGCTAACCCCATCCGCTCCTCCCTCCCGCAGAGACTGGGGCCTGGACTGGACATGAGAGCCCCTTGGTGCCGCAGAGGGCTGTGTCTTACTCGAAACAATGCAAAACTCTCCTTCCTCAGAATGGTGACATGTTTGACGTGTTATCAAAGGCCCCCTTTCTATGTTCGTGTTAGTTTTGCTCCTTCTGTGTTTTTCTCTGAATCATATCCATGTCGCCAACTTCTCCAAATAAAGGTTTTCCCTCCTCTCCCTGTGGTTATCTTCCCCACAAAGTAAAATCCTGCTGTGTGTGCCAATGGAGCAGGCACAGGAGGTTGGGGGAGTGTGCGTGTGTGCCCGCTGCCAAGCCCCATCACCACCAGTCCCAGGCCAGAACCAGGGCTGCCCCTGGCTACAGCTGTCCATCCATGCCCCTGATCTGCATCTGTGTTGGTGACATGGAGATGACGCTGCACCTGTGGACAGAGAGGAGCTGAGGAGGCATCACCCTGGGCTTTCAGGCCTCAGTGGTCTGGGGCCGGCCACATCCACCAAGGTCAACCACAAAGGCCAGCCCCAGGTTCTAGGCTTGGTACTGAAATACCCCTGGGAGCTGGCAAGGAGAGTTGAGATCCTGCAGGGCCCAGAGGAAGAAGTCCTGGGAGGCTCCACCTTCGGGGCAGAGCAAGAGGAGGGTGGAAGGTGGAGGGCGGAGGGCAAAGGCAGCGGGGCTCATCCTCAAAAGAAAGAAGTTCGTAGCCCCTGAATCCCAGAATCTGGGGTGCACGGTTGTTCCTGGGGGTCGTTGGGGGACGAAGAGGATCAGCCGAGGGCTGGGCTGGGGGAGGGCAGCAGGAACGGGCATCGGGGGTGAGGGTGGGCTTCCCGAAGGCCCTCACCTGCAGCGACCCTGGCGAGCCCCTCAGGTGCCACAGGCAGGGACATGCCTTGCTCGATGTGTCACACCATGTGGCCAGCAGAGCTGCAGGAAAATGCCGGGGACCCTGCATTTCCGTTTCAGGTGGAGAACAAGCGCCCCTCACAGAACTGCAGGGAGAGAGGGGCCCGGGGCAGACGCAGTGAGGCGGTGGCCCAGCCCCTCCCGGCTGCCCCATGGGATTCGCACTGCAGCTGCGGCCCTGGTGCAAGGAGGGCTGGGCTGGGCCAGCAAGATGTTCCCTCAAGGTGCGAGGCCCACCCTCTGCGTGGAGCTTCCCCGTGCCCAGGCTACCCTGCAAGGCCCTCCGAGAGGCTTCCTACAGCTGCAGCCTCCACACAGCCCCAGCCCAGGCCCGCTCTTCCCCATCCCAGTTTCTTCGCACTGTATACGGCCAGGCCACCCTGACACGGCCTGGAGCCCTTGTCCTGGCTTCCTCCCCTGTAACAGGTGAAGGACTCCATGGCACCCACCTGAGAGGGTTGCGGTGAGGCCCAGGCCCCTCGTGCCCACTCGGCCAGTGGCCCATGCCTGGCAGGAGCTGGGAGGAGGCTGGGGCGGCCAGAGGGGAGCGGCCTGTCCTGGAGGAGGCCTGGAGACCCTGGTGAGAGGGTCTCTCCCAAGTGCTCTCTCCGGGACCCCCTTCCCCTGCGCCTGCCCTGCACAGACCTCTCCAGGTCACCCTTGGGTTGCACACTGGGTTCAGGGGGGCCTTGAGGTGGGGCCCCTGTTCCCAGGTCCCAGCTGGGTTTCTCCTGAACCTCAACCCACCCTCACCTGCGAGCGTTCCCATCCCAAGGCAGGAGGGGCTGTGGAGGTTACCAAGGCCTGGGTTGCAGAAACCCCCAGCCACCACGCAGACCCCCGTGGGGCCCAGGGAAGCTCCTGGCCTCACACTGCACCTCACACTTCCTGTGGGGGCCGACTCCAAGGTCCCGGCCTCTCATCTTGTAGAAACTGAGGCACAGGAGGGACACACTCCCACGGCTAGTCAGCATGGCCCTCACACCTCCCGCCGGACTGACACTTGGCCAAGCTCCAGACACCCCTGGCTC
This sequence comes from Colobus angolensis palliatus, assembly GCF_000951035.1. Classification (NCBI taxonomy): domain Eukaryota; kingdom Metazoa; phylum Chordata; class Mammalia; order Primates; family Cercopithecidae; genus Colobus; species Colobus angolensis. The sequence goes on from NW_012117154.1 coordinate 9,658,608, forward strand.
AGCCCCAGCCCTTGGGGCTCCTGCTCCCCGGCCCCCAGCCCCAGCCCCCATGTGCACCTCCTGCCTCGGCCCTGGAGGCCACTCGGCCCCAAATAATCAGACAATTCAATAGCAAAACTACCTTTTCCAGGCTGGCAGGACTCTGGGCAAACCCCTGCAACAGCCCCCTGCCCTGTCACAGCCACCCCTGCCTCCCAGGCACCGAGACCCCACCGTCAGGTCCCAGCCTTGGTTCATCTCCAAGCACCCCCTGTGTTGGGATGGCAATGCTGGCTGAGCCTCTGCATCCCCACTGGAGCCCCTCGGGGGCTCTCTGGTCACCCACGTCTCTCCCTCTCCCTCCCACTCCTCCCAGCAGCTGGGACTCTGACTTCCCGGGCTTCGGGGTCAGGAGCAAATCAGGCCTGGATGGGCTGGGGCCGGCCAGATTGAACAAGGTCAACCCAAGAGGAGCAGCCCAAGGCTATAGATTTGGTACTAAAACACCTCAGCCAAGGGGCCTTAGGGCTGCTGTGTCCAGAGCGTGTCCAAGACCCTCTTCCTGAAGGGATGTGAGAAGCCACAAATGTGAGCTTCACTGTGCATTCAGCCATTCTCACCCTGCTCTAAAGAACTGCCCAAGACTGGGTGATTTTTTTTTTTTTTTTTTTTTTTTTGAGACAGAGTCTTGCTCTGTCACCCAGGCTGGAGTGCAGTGGTGCAATCCAGGCTCACTGCAAGCTCTGCCTCACGGGTTCAAGCCATTCTCCTGCCTCAGCCTCCCGAGTAGCTGGATTATAGGCACCCACCACAATGCCCTGCTAATTTTTTTTGCATTTTTAGTAGAGACGGGGTTTCACGTGTTAGCCAGGATGGTCTTGATCTCTTGACCTAGTGATCTGCTCTCCTTGGTCTCCCAAAGTGCTGGGATTACAGGCCTGAGCCACCAAGCCCAGCCAAGACTGGGTGATTTATAACTAAAAGAGATTCCACTGACTTACAGTTCCACATGGCTGGGGAGGTCTCAGAAAACTTACAATCACGGCAGAAGGGGACGCAAACACGTCCTTCTTCACATGGCAGCAGGAGAGAGAAGCATGAAGGAGGAACTTCCAAATACTTATAAAGCTGTCAGGTCACAAGTGAACTCATTCACTATTACAAGAACAGCACAGGGGAGGCCACCCCTGGGATCCAGCCACCTCCCTCCCTCAACACGTGGGGATTACAATTTGAGATGAGATGTGGGTGGGGACACGGAGCCAAACAGTATCACCTGCTTCAAGAAGGGAAGTGCCTTGATCCCTGAACCATCCTCCAAGCTGGTGGCCGCACTGTGCTTCTCACCTGTGGACTCCCAGGTCAGGAGGAGATGCTAGGACCCCCTTTTGTTCTGGGTTCTCCCCATACAGAGCAGCTTAACTTTGAAAAAGTAGTTAGGAAAGAACTCTTAGCCCATCAGGCCCATGCTTGTTCCCAGTTTAGAAAAGTAACATTTCAGATCATCACACTAGGGAGAAGCCAGTCACCCCGATGCTCTGAGTGATAGAGACCCCAATCCTTCCTGGGCCGTGGCCGTCCACAGCATGGCTCCCTGACTCCTAGGTCAAAGCAGGCTCCTGCACCTTCCTGGCCCCTCCTGTCCTGGTGCAGGAGGAGCTGGGACCCACTGGCCTCAAGAAGGCAGGGGATTGGCTGGAGGCACAGAGCCCTGGGATCTCAGGCCTGTCAGGAGGGTCTTCCCCTGCAACCATCGATCCTGATCCAGAACCGTGGGGGCAGTGCCAGGCTTGGGCCTCTCCTTGGGAGCCTCTGGCTGCAGTTCCCTCCCAGGAAGGGTCCTCGAGGGGACAGGGACCCAGGGGATCTGAGGGAGCACTGGGGTCTAGCAGACTGGGGGGGTCCCAGGCGTCTCCCTAGCCCCCTTCACAGCTCCCCTGCGAGGCCAGCCCCACCTGCCTACCTCAAAAGCTACCCTAGATTCAACAGCCTGAGCTGGGGACATACAGGGCCTATTTGCCCACCTCGGGACCCCTATAGCTGAGTGCCATCCTAACCACCATCCGTCACCGGGGTTGGGGGTGGATGGAGGTCTGAGGCCGCTTTTGTTTTTCCTTCTGCCACTGCAGCTATGAAGGCCCAGCGCTGTGGTCTGCTCTCATCCACGTCGATGGAAAATGACCCTAGCTGTGGCTTTGCTGTGAACCTTTCCTGGACAGCACCAGTGCTGGGGTCCTCACTTTCCTTTTCTGGATTTTGTTTCTCCTTGTTCTGTTTCACTTTTAATCTTTTGAGATATGTTGTCTTCCATGCACGTTTGCAGACAGCAGTATTCACATTTCCAAACCCAATCCAGTCACCTTTGCTCTTTATGGAAAAGTTAAACACATTCATATTTCAGACAACTGACATTTGGTCTTTTCAATGCATTTTTTACGCTACGATTATGGAAGCACGTGGAGGGATTGTTTCCATTCCATCCAACGTCGGTTGGTCGGTGCGGTTCCCTGACCCGCGCCCGAGGGAGGCCTCCGGGTTGGTGAGATGACCGAGCACAGGCGTCCCCCCACCCTCCGTGCTGGCTGGTCCGGCAGCACTTTCTGCAGAGACAGCTTCTAGACAGCAGCGCTCCCCACACAGGTTGCAGACCATGTCCCTCTCCTTCTCGCAGTTCCAGGTGGTGATGCCTCAGGCCCCAGAGGCTGGGAACCACATCTTGAGTGAGGGTGCGATGTCGCCTAAGGGACATGAGTTAAACTGTCCCAAAAGACTGAAGCTGTACTGGCAGCACCAGTGCCGGCAGTCTGCAGGGACATGGGGTGACTGTAGCCCTCTTGCAGGCTGTGGAATGCAGCTGCTTTAGAATGTCCCCTCTGTTTCTCAAAGCCAAGAGCACAATTGCCCACCCCAGCCAAGCTCCTGTGTGTTTTCCGAGGTCATTGAAACACAGAACTCATGCACAAGTTCGGAAAGACGCACACGGATGTTCACAGCCGCTTCAGTTGGTGAGTGGACTGGGAGCAGCCGGACGTCCGTCAGCAGGAGAGCAACTGGCAGACTATGGCTGGTCCATCTATGACGGTGCCCAAGAACAGAGGGCAGGTGGCAGAAAGCTCCACGTGGGGGTGCCGTGTGGAAGAAACTCAGAACTGCCAAAGCCAACTGTGGTGATGGAATCAGGACAGCAATTCCCTGCAGGATGGGCTGGATGGGTGCCAAGGAATGTTTTGGAGTCCTAGAGAGGCTTCTGTCCTGGAACATGGGACACAGGTGTGCATTTCCCAAAACTCTGAATTGTACGTGTGGAATCTACACATTTCCTGTATGAATACTCGACCTTAAACAGACAAACAGAGTAGCTGCCACTGTTCCTCATCTGGCCACCGCCTCCCGTCCCTCCTCTCTCCCCATGGTCAACCCAGCTTGAGGCACGACCTCCCGGGTGGGAGGTACACTGGGACCGTGCCTCCCTTCTCATTTTATTGGCAAAGCCACTCAGCCTTTTTGCAGCTGGAATATAGTGTGTATTTACCATCCAGAGACGGCCCTGGGAATCCCCACTGACCGTGCCCCACATAACTCCTTCCCCTGGAGTGTGATTCTGCTGGGGCCTCCCAGCCGGGACGGTGCTGCATTATTCGGCATCAGGGACTTTGCGGTTGTGATTTAGTTCCCTCATCGATTGACTCTGAGTTCATCAGAGAGAAGGTCAATCATGCTTGGTGGGTCAGACCTAATCAGATGAGCCCTTAAGACATGCCAGATTCTCCTCCCGGCCTTAAGGGAGCAAACACCCTTCTTAGAAACTGCCTATGGGGGGCACATGACAAGACCCCAAGAGTGGCCAGCAACAAAAGGGGCCTCCGCCCTGCAATTGAAAGCAACTGAGTTCCGCCACCACCTGGCGAGCTTGAAACAGGAGCCTGAGCCTCCAGTGAGGGGTCGACACATTGATTTCAGCTGTGAGACCCCAGCACAGGCCCCAGCTGAGCCGTGATCAGGCGTCTGACCGCAGAGCTGGCGAGATGGCACGTTGGTGCTGTTGAGACCCCAGCACAGGCCCCAGCTGAGCCGTGACCAGGCGTCTGACCACACAGCCGGTAAGATGGCACGTTGGTGCAGCTCTGAGGCACTGCGGTGGTGATGCTTCGATACGTGGTTGTGTTAGAGAATGAATACACCTCATCTTTATCCCCAACCCTGTGAGCTCTTGCCGTATTTCTAGTAGACTTTTCCTTCCCTCCTCCAAACCCTCGCTCCTGGAATGGAGCCCCCATTCACCCAGGGTGGGTGCCCCTCCTTTCTTCCATGCAGAGTGGGGGCAGCTCCTTCCACGGCTGGTTTGCACATCGACCATCCCCCCTCCATAGATCTCCTGGGGAAGTGAGGCCTTCCCACCTCCTGTCAGCTCCGGGACCCACTGGCCCTGCACACAGACCCAAGCAGGAGCAGCAGGGTCTGGACCCCAGGCAGTCTGGTCCATCCTGGGCTTGGGGGCGCCTCCTGCAGATCTTCATTCTCTCCCTTGGAGAGGACAGGGCATGAGCGAACACCTCCAAGGGAGGGACCTCTTCACAGAGTGGCCTCGTCAGGGGAGGGACCCTCCACGCCCCACCCAGTCAGCAGTGGGGCTTCCACCTCGCCGAAACAATCTCTTGACCTCGTGATCCGCCCGCCTCGGCCTCCCACAGTGCTGGGATTACAGGTGTGAGCCACCGCATCCGGCCTGCTTTGATGACTTTATAGGTAGAATGTTTCTGAGTGAGTTACGGACATTATAACAGTTACAGGTAAATACTTCAGTATTCATCTCTAAAAAAAAGAGTGCTTTCTATACAAGGGTAACACCATGACTGCACTTAGCCAAATCAGAAATAGCTCCCGAACGTCTTCTAACACCCAGAGCACACTTAATATTTCCACAGTTTCCTGATGTTGTCGTTACAGCTGCCTCTCTTTCCTCCAAACTTTGCATGAAATTGAAGACTTCTTTTCCGTCCTTTTTGTCCTGTGCCGCACTAAGGGTGGCTGGTAAAGTATGGCATTCTGGAAGTACTTGCATGGATTTTTTTTTTACCGTTTTTACCTTTATGGGGTCATGTTTTGAATGTATGTAGTTTGAATGAAAATGTAGTTACATTTTCAACTTCTTTTCAATATCGAGATTTTTGTTTCTTTTTAATTTAGTTTAATAGTTCAAATATAAAAAACAGTGACCTGGTTAAAAGTCAGAGACCAAAGTGTCCCCGGAAAGGCCAGGTTTCCCAGCCTGTCTCTGCCCCACGCGGCTCTCTTCCCAGCAGGAACCTGTTCGGTTTCTGGTTAATTCTTTCAGTGTTTCTTTTTGTGACACCTTTTTTATAAAGGTAGAACACTACTGTCACAGATCTGCACTCTACTTTTTCACTTAATAACATATGCCGGCGATTACTGTATATCACTCTGTGTTCCCTGTAGAAAGGGGTTTCCAGGAGGCGGGTCTACCGACGTTTCAAGAGCCCCTCACAGTAAGATGTCTGGACGGTTTCCAGTCTTTGAGGCTGCAAAGGAAACCCACGTGCCAGCATCATCCCCATGTCGGCATCATTTCCTGCTTTGCTCACATGTGCGCTCTCAGGACAGGTCAATGGAAACGCATCTGTGACTTTGTTGGGGCTGGCCGTCTCCCTTCACAGGGTCATGCCGTTTTGCATGACAGCCAGCAATGTACATCCAGGCCTTCCCTCACCATTCCTGCCCACAGAATACGCGGTCGGCCGCAGCGTCTATCACCCTGGGGGCTGGGACGAGCTGTTTCAGAGCGCTGACCTGTCTTTCTCTCTCCACCGGGGAAGTTGGGCCCTTGCTTGCGTGGCGGGCCATGCTTGGCCGCTATTTCTGAGAAAGGCCTGTTCATGGCTCTTGCCCGTTGTCCTGTCGTCCTGTTTTTAATTCTCCATTTCTGGAAACTATACATTATGTAGATTCACCCTTTGTGACAACGTACAAGTGTTTGTTCACAATTTACCCCCGGTATTTTGATTTTGCTTTTTTGGGGAGGGGATGGCCAGGGGTGTTTTGTATTTTAAGGTAGCTGAATTTCTTGGTCATTTCTTCTGTTGGTACGGAATTTTGAACAACATTTAAAAAGGATTTCTCCACGCCCAGGTGACGGAGCGATTCTTGTATTGTCTTCTGGTGTTCATGTGATTTCCTGTTTCCTGTGCGGCTCGATGACCCCACTGGAGCACGTCCTATACTGTGAAGCCCAGTGTGGCACAAGGATCCCAGCCACGTTTCCAGGCGGCCTCCAGAGCAGCCAGAACCATTTCCTGACAAGTCCATCTTCCGAGCCTGACGGGCCGCTCTTATCACACATAAACCCCACGTATTCATGTGGGCCTATTTTTGGATCTTTTAGTCTGTTCCATTATTCATTTATTTGTCACCAGAAGCACACTATTAATTATGAACACTTGATCCTACTTTTAATATCTGCCAGGGTCAGCCCCACAGCCCCTGCCCTTGCTAATCTTTTCCAGGATGTTCCTGACTCTTCTTATTTTTTCTTTTGGAACTTTAGAATAAATTTTGTCTAGGCCCTGGCAGACACGGAGAACCTTTTGGTATTTTTTATTATAAATTAATTTAAGGAGACCTGACAACTTCACGATATTGAGTCTTCCTGGCCAAGAACAGGCCCTGCATTCGTTTGAGTCTACTTCCATGTCTTTTGGGTTAAACTTTCTTCTAATAGATTTTCTTACTTCTTGTTTATTTCTGGCTATGTTGTCCACTTTCTACTATTATTGGTTGATTGTGTCTGTGAGGACTACTGATCTCTCTATGTTAGTTTTATATCCTGCCACCTTAGTGAATTCTGTTATTGTTTTAATATTATAGTTTCTTGGTCAATTGCCTTGATTTTGCCAGAACTACAATCTGCAATAGAGGTGGTTTCACCTCTTTTTTCCAGTTCCTGTGCCGGTGCCTGTGCATGTGAGTACGTGTGTGCATGTGTGTGTACATGTGTGTACGTCTGTGCGTGAGTGTGCATGCATGTGTGTGCGTACCTGTGTGCACGTGTGCACACTTCTGTGCGCATGTGTGTGATGTGTGTATGTGTGTGCATGTGTGCACGTGTGTGCGTGTGTGTGCATGCACGTGTGTGCATGTGTGCATAAGTGTGTACGTGTGTGCGTGTATGTGTGCGTGTGTGACTTCATGTGAGGATGTCTGCCTCCAATAGTGGGAGTAACAGAGTGCAGCCTGTTCTTGTTCCTGACTTTGGCAGAAATGCTAAAAGTATGTCCTACTAAGGCACTGTTTTTCTATTTGTCCATAAAAATGAGGAAATAAATCTTGCTTTTCATAGATGGAGATGATTATATAATTAGCTCTCTTTGAAATCACGGAAGCCTGGTGATTTGGGATCGGGGTTGAAGGAAGCAGTTCTGATTTTTCTATGTGAATGTGTCTGCTTAGAGTTTCTGTATTTACTTAATTTCAGTCAGTCATATAAAACTGTCTTTTCATTCAGGTTTTTCAGTGTTTGGGTTCAGTGTTATAGCAATCTTCTACATTTTTTTTTTTCTTTTCTTATAGCAAATCACTTGGTGATCAAGCAACCAAGAACATTATTCTGACAATCATCGAAATTTTAATATGTCTGTGAATTGGATGATGGCGTTGTATCAATGTTAAATTCCTGATTTTGATCACTGTACTGTGGTTATGTAAGAGAATGTTCTTGTTTCTGGGAAACACATACTGAAGTATTTAGGGATAAAATAATACTGACTCTACTCAGCAATGGGATTAGCTTTTGTTTAGCAGTTTCAATAAGCAACTTTGCAAATGCGCAATGGCCACAATGCTTTTAACAAAGGTTCCATGTGGGATAAATTTACTAATACCACTGAAGTAAGAAAATGGGGTGTGTAAAGTAAAAATTCTAACACATAACTAACATATTTTGGTGTGTATTTCTACAGCAGTTCCATGTCTATTGTTTTCTGAATATACAGAGTAACCCAGAAAGTTCTAAAATGTAGGAGGAAAACACAGAAGCTCACACAAGCTGCAGACTAAGTTTCTCTTGGGAAAAAAAAGTGATAAATGTTACTAAATTACTGACCCCCCCACCCCAACAAGGTTGGAAAAAACCGAGTTTTACCAATAGTGCACGGCCATGTTTATTTCTTCACACACCCATAGCTATGAGCATTGTACATCATCCTTGTGTGGACATATACTTTCATTTCTTTGGGTAAATACCTAAGAGTGGAATGGCTGTGTTATATGGTAGTTACTATTAACTTTTTAAGAAAGAGCCAAATTGTTTCCAAAGTGATTCTACCATTTAACATCCTCATTGGCAGTGTATGAGCATTCCAGTTGCTTCACACCCTCAGCAACACTTGGTCTGATCAGTCTTCTAAATTTTAGCCACTCTCACAGATATGTAGTGGTATCTCACTGTGGTTTAATTTGTATTTCCCTAATTACTAATGCTGTTGAGAATTTGTCATGTGCTTATTTGCCGTCCATATATTTTTTTTTTTGTTAAGTTTCTCTTTAAATCACTTGCCATTTTTAAAAACTGTTTGTTTTCTTACTATTGGGTTTTGAGTTTTTACTTATGTTCTAGAAAAGTGACTTTAATCAGATGCATAATTTCAGTAGTTTTTTTGCCAACCTTGTCTTCGTTCTCATAACAATGTATTTCAAAGAACAGAAGTTTTTTTAATTTTGATGAAGTCCATCTCTTTATTTAAGGAATCATGCTTTTCATATATGTAAGAACTCTTTGCCAAGCCCAATATTTTCCTCTGTAAGTTTCATAGTTTTAGGTTTTAAATGTTCCATTTTGAATTAATAATTGCATATGGTACAAGATATGGATCCAAGTTCATCTTTTTTCAAGTAGATGTCCAGTTGTTCCAGCACCATTGTTGAAAAGACTATCATTTCTTCACTGATTTTTATTAGCTCCCCAGTTAAAAAAATTAGCTGTGAATACACATTTGGATTTATTTCTGGACTCTATGCTGCTCCATTGATCTATTTGTCTATCTTATGCCAATATTACACTGTCCCAATTACTGTGGCTTTACAAGCATTGAAATTACAGAGTGTTAATTTTCCAATGCTGTTGTCCTTTTCCAAAGTTGTTTTGACTATTCTAGGTCCTTTGAATTCCCATATTAATTTAAAATCAGCTTGCCAATTTTTATAAAATACCCTGCTGGAATTTTGATTGAATCAGCAGACCACTTTGGGGAAAAATGACCCTTTAACAATAACAATGGACACAGTTGACTTAGTTCATTCTGTGTTGCTATAAAGGGATATCTGAGGTTGGGTAATTTATAAAAGAAAGTTTATTTAGATCATCGTTCTGCAGGCTGTATAAGGAGTATAAAGATGGCATCTGCTCAGCTTCTTTTGTGCTGCTTTAAAACACAGTGGAGAAGGTCAGAAAGGAAGCAAGCACATGCAAAGGGGAACCAACCCTGATGTGCATCCTGACTTTATAGCCACCCACTCTCAGGAAGTGGTGCATTCATCCAGAACCAATCCAATCACCATACAAACATCCAGACTATAGCAACAGTATAATTCTCCATTTATTTGGATCTTATTTATCTCAGCAATGTTTTTTAAGTTTCAGTGTACAGGTTTTGCTCATATTTATATAGATTTATACCCTAAGCATATCATATTTTATGCCAATATTGTAAATGGTAGTTTAAAATTTCAATTTATAAGTATTTGTTAATAACATATAGAAATACAATTGATTTTTGGATATTGAGCTTGTGTCCTGCAACACTGCTAAACTTATTATTTGTAGCAGCTTTAAAAAGATTCAGTTGGATTTTCTATGTAGACGATCATATTGTCTATAAATAAAGACAGTTTTACTTCTGTTATTCCAACTTAGATGACTCGTTTCTTTTTCCACCTTGTTGCACTGGCCAGAACCCCTATTCCAATATTAAAAAGAAGTAGTGAAAGTGGCCATCCCTGTCCTGATCTCAGAGTTTCCCACTAAGCATAATGTTAGCTATAGCTTTTTCAGAAATGCACTTTAACAATTGAGGCACTTCCCTTCTATTCTGTGTTTGTTCAGAGTTAGGGGCTTTTTTATTTTAATAAAGAACAGATACTGGATTTTATCAAATGCTTTTTCTGCATGTTTTGAAATAATCACAATTTTTCTCTTTTCTAGTGTGTTAATACGGTGACTTACAGTAGTTGATTTTCGAAACTTAAACCAATCTTGTAATGTTCATGTATTTACAAATTTTTTAATGTTTTATTTTGAGATAACTGTAGATTTCCATGCAGTTGTAAGAAACAATACAGAAAGATTCGGTATACCCTTTACCCAGTTTCCCCCAATGGTAGCATCTTGCAAAACTATAGTACAATGAAACAAACAGGAATATTGACATCGACAGGACAATGATAAAGAACAATTCCATCACCACGAGGATCCTCTGTGTGGCCCTTTTGTAGCCATACCCACTTTTCTCCCATCTCAATCCCCTCCACTACTGGCAACCACTAATCTATAGTCCATCTCCATAATTTCATCATTTCAAAACTGTTATTTGAATACAATCATATTATCTGATCTTTTTGGATGGATTTTTTCACTCAGCATAATTCTCAGAAAATTTATCCAGGTTATTTCAAGTACTAATAGTTCACTTCTTTTTATTGTTGAGTAGTCTTTTATGGTATGAATGTATCACAATTTGTTTAACTATTCACCTGCTGAAGGACATCTAGGTTGTTTCCAGTTTTTCCTATTATGGATAAAGTCACTATAAGCATTTGTGTATAGGTTTTTGTGTGAACATAAATCTTCATTTCTTTGGGATAAAATCCCAAGAGTACAAATGTTGGGTCATATGGTAGTTGTATGGTTAGTTTTTTTTTTAAACTTCCAAATTATTTTCTAGAGTGTCTGTATCATTCCCTCCAGCATTATGTTGATCCAATTTCTCCACATTCTTGTCACAATTTGGCATTGACTGTAACCTTTATTTTAACCATTCTGATAGATGAGTAATGATATCTCATGGTTTTAATTTGCATTTCCCTGATGGATAATAATGTTGACACGTTCTCATGTGACTATTTTCAATTGATACATCTTCTCTAGTGAAATATTTCTTCGTGTATTTTGCCCAGTTCCTCATTGAATTGTTTGATTCTTTCTGTTGAGTTTTGAGAGTTCTTTATATATTTTAATACTAGTCCTTTGTCAGATAAGTGATTTGAAAATATTCTCTATAATTCTGTAGTCTTTTTATCCTCTTAATAGAGTCTTTCACTGAGCAAAACTTTTCAATCTTGATAAAGTATAAAGTACAATTTTTTTTCTTTTATGTATTGTGCTTTTGGTGTCAAGTCTAAGAATACTTTGTCTAGCACTAGACCCTGAAAATTTTCTATTTTTCCAAAAGTTTTATACTTCTATATTTTTCATTTGTTTCCACAACCCATTTTGAATTAATTTTTGTATAAGTTGTTGCTTAGGTTAAGATTCATATTTTTGCTTATGAACATCAAATTACTCCAGTACCATCTGTTGAAAAGGAGTTTTCCTCCACTGAATTGTTTTCGCACCTTTATGCAAAATTGAGTACTTTTTCAGCTCTGCCCTCTCTTGCTTCTCTCCTTCTGGGACCCTGGTGGCATGTGTGTCAGATCTTCAGTCAGTCCCACAGGTCCTAAAGCTCTATTCTTCTCTTGTTGTTCAGATTGGATTATTTATATTGTTTTATCTTCCAGTTCACTATTTTTTGTTTCCTTCATTCTTCTCCTTTTTTATTTTTATTTTTTATTTTGAGACAAAGTCTTGCTCTTTCATCCAGATTGGAGTGCAGTGGCATGATCTTGGCTCACTGCAACCTCTGCCTCCCAGGTTCAAGTGATTCTCCTGCCTCAGCCTCTCAAGTAGCTGCTTCATTCTTCTTTTGAACTATCTACTGAACTTTTTATTTTGGTTATGACAGTTTTCAATTATAAAATTTCCATTTGATTCTTCTTTATATCTTCTTTTTATTTGATAAGACTTTCTATTCCATTGCTTTGCTGAGGCTTTCTATTTTTTTTCATTTGTTTCAATAATATTTGTAATTGTTTGTTGAGGCAGTCTTATCATCACTATTTTAAACACTTTGTTAGATAACTCTAATATCTGTCATCTCAGCACTGGCATTTTTGACTGTCTTTTTCATTCAGTTTGAAATCTTCCTCGGTCTTGATATGGTTAGTAATTTTTTTTTATTGAAACCTGGACATTTTTGTATTACGTTATGAGACTCTGGATCTCATTAAAAAACTCGTTTTAGCTGGCTTTCTTTGACACTGATCTAGCAAAGGCAGGGAGGAAGGCACTACCTTGTTACTGCCAGGTGGGAGCAGAAATCCAGGCTCCCACTCAGGCCTGTATTGATACCCAAGAGGAAGAGAGGCACCTTATTACTTCTGGATGGTGGCAGGATTTCTGGCTCACCATGTGGTCTCCACTGATTCCACTCTGGGGGAAGCCTCATTACTGCTGAGTCATGGTGGAGGTCTTAACTCCTCACTAAGCCTCCTCCACATCACCCCACTAGGGAGGTAAAGGCACACTTTATTACTGCTGGGTAGGAGTGGAGGTTTAGGTTGTTTGTGGTTTCCATTGAACTGTGAGGTGTGGAGTGTCATGCCTTATGATCAACTGGTGGGGACAGAAATACTGGTTCTCTCAAATACTTGGCATGTGACATCAGTCTCATGAGCATGAAAATTTAGGCTCCCTGGCTTGGGCTTTGCCTGAGTAAGTGGGAGCGAGGTCACAAAGTTTTCTGTCTTCACAGGTTGCTTCTATCCTGGCCCTGTGGCTAGAAACACTAAACTCTTATTGGGGATATTTTTGTCCATCCTTTGGTATTTCTAGGTTTCCAGCTTCTTCAGCTCCATATCTGGGATATACAAGGGAAAAGGAAAACCCAGGGGGCTCAACACCCTATCATTCTTCAAGTTCCCATGTTCCTAGCTGATCTGCATTCTTCGCTCCACCTTTCAGGATATTCTTCTCTTTGTTTTACATATGATTTTCAGGGTCTTTCTGTTGTACTTAGCAGGAGGAATAGGGAAAAGTATATCTACTCCAGGTCCCAGAGAGGAAGTCTGTTCCTGTGGTTTTATTGCTGTGTTATGTGGTGCATTCATATTTCATGGTTGGCTGAGGAAGGTGGCTCGCGACTGTAATCCCAGCACTTTGGGAGGCTGCTTGAGCCCATGAGCTCAAGAGCAGCCTGGACAACATGGTGAAACCGTCTGTACTAAAAATACAAAAAATTAGCTGAGCATGGTGGTGCACACTTGTAGTAACAGCTACTCGGGAGGCTGAGGTGGGAGAATCACATGATCCTAGGAAGTTGAGGTTGCAGTGAACCATGACTGCACCACTCCACTCCACCCTGGGTGATGGGAGTGAGACCTTCTCTCAGAAAAAAAAAATTCATGATCAATACACAGTGCTGTTTTAACTCACTTCATAATTTGTGTCTTGAATTTAATCTGCCTTTGTTTCTCTCGGTTTTAATGTGCCCTTTCTGAATCACTTTGTTTTAGATCAATTTCTTATTTACTTGGGCTTTGCTACATCTTTCAATAGGTGAGTATATTTAATTTGCATTTGACACATTTTATTTTAATGCCAGCATTTTACATTTTCTATTTATAATATTTTCTTTATTTTCTAACTCTCACTGTATGAACTTCTTTCAGAAGTGGGATGCTTTCCTTATGGTAATCTGAAAGGGTTACACTGTTTAATTATTACACTTTTTTCTTTCATATGTTATACCCTATATTAGTTTCCCTGGGCTACCATAACAAAGTACCACAGACTGGGTGGCTTAAACAACAGAAATTTTCTTTCTATCATAGTTCTGGAGGCTGGAGGTACATCAAGATGCCAGCATAGGTGATTTCTGGTATAGGGGAGGACCTCTTCCCAGCTTGAAAACAGTTGCTCTCTTGCCAGGTTCACACATGGGAGGAGATCATGAGGGCAGAGAAAAATATTTGGTGTCTCTAAGGACATCGCTCCTATCAGATCAGTGCCTGACCCTTATGACTTCATTTAACTTCAATTACTTCCTGCTTTAAATACGGCCACACTGGAAGTTGGGCTTCAACATATGAATCTGAGAGAGGAAGAGACACAAGCATTCAGTCCATAAAACACCCCAACACTCTTTTCGTAGATTTAGCACATTTAGACAATGTCTATTGAACATCTATGTTAAAAGATAAGAAAAGCAGCAGACTTTCTCTTACTTACTTTTCTCACCTCTCCTCCTCTTATCTACTTTCTGATCTTTCTTGATTATAATTCTTTCTTTTTGAGACAGAGTCCTGCTCTGTTGCCCAGGCTAGACTGCAGTGGCACAATCATGGCTCACTGCAACCTTTGCCTCTAGGTTAAGCAATTCTCCTCCCCCAGCCTCCCGAGTGACTTGGACTACAGGTGCACGCTGCCACTCTGAGCTAATTTTTTGTATTTTGGTAGAGATAGGGTTTCATCATGTTGCCCAGGCTGATCTTAAACTCCTGAGCTCAGGCAGTCTGCCAGCCTCAGCTTCCCAAAGTGCTGGGATTACAGGCATAAGCCACCATGCCCAGCCAATTCATCCTCATTTTTATTTTAGTTCTTCATATGGCTCCCTTTAGAACTGTTACTTCTTGATTTTTTTCCAACTTAGAAACTATCTGTGCCTTCCCACTGTGAAAGACCAGTAGTCCAATACACTTACACTCCTTTCCCCAAACCTCCTGATTTGTCAACTTCACCTCAAAAAGATTTATGTCATTTTCTTCCAAGACTGTCTACAAGTTGTTGAGACTTGGTTTTCCAAGCCGGCAAACCCAGCCCTAATCCATAAGGAATCACCATGGGTCTGGTGGGGGCAGGAGGAAGTAAGTGAGAAAGGCCACAGATTCTCTGAAATTCCCACCTCCTTTCCCATCTCCTTCAGCTCTCTCTTTTTGGAAGAATCAATGGGGGGCGGAGAGGGAGGGCATTCCCTTGGCCTCTGAGTTCTGTCCTCTCCCACTGCAGCTTCCAGGCAGAGTGGAGGCAGGTGCTGCTTTGATGCAAGGAGCTGATCTCCCTTCCTCCATTTTCAACAGTAAAGGCTGTTGCTGTTTGTCTTTTCTTGCTCAAATCCTTGTGGTTCACATCCTTGGGTGTGAGGGTAGTGAGGGCTTCATCCAGCTCCCTAAACCAGAAATCACTGACAATTCTTCAAAAGTACAGAGTAGGTGCTATGGTCCCTAAATTACCGAAGAGAAAACTGGGACCAGGGGAGGTGACTTGACTTTCTCCAAGCCCTCAGGCAGTGGATGGTGGGGCTATAGCATGGAGCCTTCTCCCTCCTTGTCCTGTACTTTTCCTTCTCCAGTTGGGTAGAGACAGAAACATTTTCTGACCACAAAATTAAGAGAGCTTCATTCACCAGAAGTGTCTTGGTGGAAAGAGCTCTCATTTTCTTTGCAAAAACTCGACAAGCACTGAGATGAAGGGCAAAAGTGCTGGCATCTATTCTCCTCGTTATGGCTACTTCCGAAAAGGGAGTTGGCATAACTATACAGTAAACTGAAGAGTTTACAGTCACTAGGGGAAATGCGGGAGGGAAGAGAAAATACTGAAGAGTTTACAGTCACTAGGGGAAATGTGGGAGGGAAGCGACCACGCTGAGGCTGTGGAGTGGTTAAGTCTGGGGGAGAGCAAAGTGGACTTCAGAAGTCCAGGTACATCTTAGTGTTTCACAACATGAATACCCTCTGCAAGCGCCTCACGTAGCAGAAAGCTTTTGAGGAGTGCCACAGTGTAGAGTCCTGCACCCAGGTGAATGTAGGGCAGGACTGCCTGCAGCATACAGACCCTGGTCCTAAGACATGGAATCAGGAGAGGAAGAGTCTTCATGAACTAGCAGAAATCCTCCAGGAGAATCCTGGACTTTGACATGACTAGACTCAAAGCCAAATGTATCTGGCTCTTTCAAGGAAGAATGGAACTTAAACTTGACAGCTTCCTTGCTTTAGTCCTTGTTACTGTGCCAGAGGCAGCACAATGCTGAGGTTAACAGCATAGGGTCTGGAGCTGACCTGCAGAGACTTAGATCTCAGCCGTCAGGGCCTCCATTTGCTCATTTCTGATGTGGGAGTAATAACATCACCCACAGTAGAATGCTGTTCCGAGGGTTCAAGTGATCTTTGCAATACACTTAGACCAGTGCCAAGGGCATGGTAAGTACGATGGGAAGTATTTAAATAAAATGTGTAAAGCTGGATAAAAGTGTCTGTCGTGTGGCTGTAAGATGAAGTGAGGAGGGGATGAAAACTGCCTCACTCTCTAGGCTGCTCCACACATATGAGCTGTAGCCATCCACCACTGTGCTTTCTGTTAAACAGCATTCCTAGGTCAGATCCCCACTACTTTTGCCTTCAAGTTGCTTTTCTGTGGGTTCTGTCTCCTGTTCGGCCTATTTGTTCATCTTTTGCCAGTTGGATCTGAGGTTTCCCCTAGGGCTTGCGTTTGATCTCTTCCCCCAGATGGTTCCCAAATGTGGCGGAAGAGGCTGAGGTCAGCTGCCATAGTGCTGTTCAGACTTTCTTCTGTGGTAGAGCACGTACAGGATGGCTGAGCCGAGGCTGGCAATGTCTGAAGCACTCCAGGAGACTGAGGGGACAAGTACGGTAAGAAGTCCCAGACACAGAATGGACTTCCCATGTGTCAAGCTGCCTCCCACTAAATGGGGGCACAGAAATGACCCTGCAGACTCCAGGCACAAACTGGGAAGGGACCTGGAGCCATCACCTGGACTCCATGGTCTACCATCTCCTCCAGGTGGCCTTCAGTCCCAACCTGATCAGGCTTTCAGAGTAGAGGTCCTCTGCTGGCTTCACATGCATAATTTGGGGGTCGGGGAGTCTTTAAGGATTCTGAGGCCAGGCCCAACCCAGACCAAGTCACTCCCAACCATCTGGGCTAGAGCCCAGGCCCAGCTAGCATTGGAAAGAACCCAGGTGATTTAACGAGCTGACATTGTCTTGGAGGAAAAGCAGCCCACGGGCTCAGGTCTGGGATGTTAGCATTCCTTATGTGATCTGGAAGCTACAAAAACCAAACAAAACACTTTGTTCAAACACCACATGGAGGAGGATGAGGACCACTCGCAGCGGCACAAGAACATTCCTTCCGTGAGGGAGATGAGCTTCCTCACGGGCTTTCTGGAGGACTCGGATTGGAAATACTTGGAGTGTAACAATGTCTCCCAAACCAGCTTCCCAGAAAATGAAAAGCACTTCAGCATTCACCCTGGAGCAGGAAAAGCTTTCAAAACCTGCCACACGCCCCAGAGCTCGAAGGCCCTCAAGGGTGGGGCTCTGGCTGCTGCCATCCGTTCCGCTCCAGCCAGCGGTGAACCTGTCCCCAGAAACCCCACTTCTCGGAGCCTGGGCTCCCGCTTCCACGCTTGTTCCCCTGGGGTCCTGAGGGTGCCACTGTACGGGGACAGGGACTGCAGCAGGACGGCAAGTGCCCAGGGACTCCGCAAACACCACAGGCTGAGCAGCTGCAGACCCGGCGCCACGGCTGTGGTTCCGAAGACAAACCCTTCCCAGAATCCCCCAGGCTCCTAGTCCTTGCATCTCATTGGCTGGAGGGGCATCACGTGCGCATCTCTAAACCAACCACAGGCAAGATGCGCAGTGGCCTGGCTCCTGCGTGCCTTTGGATGTGCAGTTCCAGCTATGTGGGCCTTCCAGCGGCATCCATGTTCATCCACCGTGGGCAGCCCTGCCTCACCCTCCCAGCTGAGTGGGAGCGTCTTTCTGGCCCAGAGCCTCCTGGTTTGCTGCTTGGTGACCGCCTGGCTTGGGCCACCTGGGCCTGCTGGGGGCAGTTTGCACAGGTGGAGCTGTGTAGTCCCCAGCGGCTGGCCAGACAGGCTGTGTCTGCTCCCACTGCACCTATGGAATAACTGAGGCACAGGGCCAGGATCCAAACTCAGCACGGTATCCACAGCCGGTGGTGTTGATGACTCCACTGAACAGGTGATTGGTCCCAGCTTGGAGTCGTCTGCGTCTGCCCCCTCCTCTGGGGATTCTGGGGTGTTGGCATCACCCCCACCCGTGTGGACGGTGTTGCAGGCTGACTGTTACCTCACGTGCCTCAGTGTCCTCCTGGTTCAGCCACCTTCTGAAGTGGATCCTCTTCCTTCCCATGTGTCGCAGATGAGGCAGTGAGGCATGGAGAGGTCAAAGGTGCCCACCCAAACAAACAGGGCTAGAGTTGAGGAGTCAGTGTCCGCATCCAGGGTGACTGCATTCCGAGCACCGCACCATCCACCTGTGCGGACGGGTCCGCAGTCCAGGGTGAGTTTCAGGATGGTGTCCAGGCCAGACCTGTCAGTTATCTGTGGTCATGACGAGTCTTTCCTAACTGTCCAGAGTTTTGATGGACTCAAGCTCTCTCAATACCAGGAACTTTAAAAAAGGAAAAGAGTCCACCCAGGTCTGAATGTAGGAGACATTCCTGATGTGAGAAAAAAAAAAAAAAAAAGGAAACCCCAGGAGGGGAAGCTTCTAATTTTCACCTCAGTGGCGGGGACCAGGGCAGTGTGGACTGAGGAGAGTGACTGCAAAGCTGGAGTCTCCAAGATGACTTACAAGCCATAAAACTTCCTCCGGTTGGTTTTTGTTGTCACTGGTCTGTTTTGCTGCAGTGACAGGCAGTAAAACTGTTATCTTCAAAATGCCTTGTCTAAAAGGCAGCCAAGAAAGGAAAACCAGGGAAATGCATCCCATTCATGCTGATGTCAAAAGAAGAGGCAATTCCAGAAAAAAGCCTTTGAAGGAGCGAGATAATGGAAACACAACTTAACATGTGGCTCTGGACTTAGCATGGGAAAGACCTCACTTTTCCAGAAACATCTGGTTCAGAGTGACGGTGTCATGTGAGAAGAGCCAGCATAATACTGAACAGGGGTCTTGTGGGCAGGCTGTGAGAGGCTCTGCATGACATGCTTGCTCCCTCATGCCTTACACTACAGTGCCGAGTACCCTAAGACCTGAACCCAGAAATATCTACATGTGGACTCAAAGGTGTGGGTCAAAAGTGTGACATGAAACAGTACTTTAAAGAATTACAACTAGATCCAGTCTGTCACAGATGGACATTTGGGTTGATTCCAAGTCTTTGCTATTGTGAATAGTGACGCAATAAACATACGTGTGCATGTGTCTTTATAGCAGCATGATTTATAATCCTTTGGATATATACCCAGTAGCG
>NW_012117154.1:9679328-9685464 GCF_000951035.1 Colobus angolensis palliatus
AAAAGAATCAAACCCCCCCCCAAAAAAAAAGAATTACAACTAGAAACAAAGAAAATATCCATCAGTAGGGAAATGGCTAAATAAATTCCAGCACATTCATACTGGAGAATGATATGCAGCCATTAAAAAGAATGGGAGAGCATCAGGGAAGTGCAAGTTAAGACTTTATGAGGCCCTGTCACACACCCAACAGAGGACAGTACTCTAAAAAGGCTGATAATACCAAATGCGGTGAGGACGTGAAACAATTGGAACTCTCATACACTCTTGGAATGCAAAGTGATTCCGTCGTTTGGGAAAATAGGCGATTTCTGTTAAAGCTATATATACAGCTCTTCATGATACAATCATTTCACCCTAAGCAAAGTTAGAAAAATCAGTGAAATGTCCAACAAAAATTAACAACGACTTTATTGATAACAAGCCAAAAACTCGAAGCAACTCAATTGTCTATCACTTGACTAATGGAGAGATAATTGTGGTGTAATTCATCAATGGAATCATATACAACAATAAAAAGAAGAAGCAATAAAGACACATGACAGTATGGATGAATCTCACAGACATTATTTGAGCAAAAGAAGTCAAGCACAGTAGAATACATACTACGCACTTCCAATTATTAAACTTAAGAACCAGAAAAATCTAAACCATGATGCTAGAAATGAAAATAATGGTTTTCTCTGGGAGACAATATTGACTGGGAAGAATAATGACAGAAATGTTTTATATCTCGATATGAGTGGTGGTCACACAGTGTAAATATATCTAAAATTTGTTGAGCTATACAACTGAGATTTGGGCATTTTGCTATATGTAAGTTATTCCTCAATTTACAAAAAAAAAAAAGACTGCGAAAGTTAGTGATTAACTTTGACTTTTATTTTTATTGTGCTTTCAGTACTCTACCAGTAGTGAAAAGGCATTACTTTTGTTTGAAAAACAAAGTATAAGTGTTTAAAGCTCTAAATTATAAGGTAAACCTATTGTATTCACATGAAAAGAATCCATGACACACTTTGACTGGAAAAAGAAAGTAGCAGAATGCCAGATACAGGAGAGTTCTGCTTTATATTAAGATGAGAAAGACTTTGTTCCCATGAGAACAACAAGAGAAACTCAAACAAAATTAAAACTGTACTTTTCTAAAAGACCCGGGGCAGGGGGTTGGGAGGGTGGTCAGGCAGCAGCATGAAAAAAGCCTTGAGAACTGAATTCCAGAAGGAAACAAGCATAGGCAAGAAAGAGCGACATGACAGTTCCCAGGCCTGCTGTGGATAAGAAACTTTATGGGGACAAAGTGCTGTCTGCTGAACTTTGGGTGGCAGTATGAACTGATGGGACAAGTTGGAGCCTAGAAAAGCCACAAAGGCAAGGATAGAGCATCTAACCTGAGCAATTCTTCCCCACTCCAAATTTTGACATAAATACAGCAGTGGAGGAAGGGTGGCTAAGCAGAAACAAACCGTAAGATCTCATACTTGCTGTGATTAATGGATTCCACACCCCTGCCCGAGTTGAAACTGCAACCAGCCCCTTCTGAGACCAAACATTGACAAGTCTGAAAAACTCTATCTCAGGAATTTGAAGCTGAGTAATCACAGGTTAAAGCTGCAACTTTTTTTTTTTTTTTTTTTTGAGACGGAGTCTTGCTCTGTCGCCCGGCCTGGAGTGCAGTGGCCGGATCTCAGCTCACTGCAGGCTCCGCCTCCCGGGTTTACGCCATTCTCCTGCCTCAGCCTCCCAAGTAGCTGGGACTACAGGCGCCCGCCACCTCGCCCGGCTAGTTTTTTGTATTTTTTAGTAGAGACGGGGTTTCACCGTGTTAGCCAGGATGGTCTCGATCTCCTGACCTCGTGATCCGCCCGTCTCGGCCTCCCAAAGTGCTGGGATTACAGGCTTGAGCCACCGCGCCCGGCCCTGCAACTTTTTTTGGTCTCAAGGAGATTCTAGAAGAAAGCTGAGTGATTGGCTTCTCACCCTCACTACATTCTGAGGAAAGGAAATGCATGTCTAAGGAACCAAAACAAAAATGCTTCAATCTTCATTATTCATTTATACACAATGTGCCAAACAACAAAAATATATAAAACATACAAGTAAGTGAAAATGTATGGTTTATACTTAGGAGAAAACAAAATCTCTGGAAGGAGATGGTTATCAGATGAACCAGTAAATGGGAAGATAAAATACTAAAACAATTATTTCAAATATGGGTGAGCAAATGGTATATTTCAAAAGATGAATATGAGTACTAATAGACCATATGAAAGACAAAAATAAATAGGTGGGCTTAAACTGTATAATGCAAAAGAAAGGATCAGTGAACTTGAAGGTCACTGGAAAATATTCAAACTTTTTCCTCAAGACAAAGGAAAAAGATTTTTCAAAATATGAACAGAACTTCTGCAAAATGTGGGATTATAACAAGTAGTCTGAAATATAAGCATTTGGGATCTAAAAATGAGAGAGAAAGAGAGAGAAAATGAAGGACAAAAATATTTGAAGAATTAACAGCTTAGATAAAATGGATAAAAACCTTGGAAGACCTTATCAAAACTAACCCAAGAATAAGCAGAAAATCTGAAATAGAATTTATACTTAAAAACTTTCTAAGGAAGAAGACTTCGGATTCAGATAGTTTCACTGGTAAATTATACCAAACACTTAAGGGATAAGTAATGTCTATCATTCACAAACCCTTTCAGAGGAAAACAAAGGAAGAGAGGATGCTTCCTAAGTCATTTTATGAGGCCAGAATCATCCTGATACCAAACCCTGACCAAAAAAAAAAAAAAAAAAAAAAAAAAAAAAAAAAAAAAAAACCCTACAGACTAATATCCCTCATGAGCATAAATTTAAAAATTAACAAAATGTTAGCAAATCAAACAACAATACATTAAAAGAGACAATGTATCATGACAAAGTGAGGTTTATTCCAGGAATGTAATTCAAAAATCAATAAATATTTTTTACCACATTAATAGGTTAAAGGACAAAACTCACATGATCATCTAAATAAATTCATTTAAAACTTTGGTATAAAATTTAATATCTGTTCATAATAAGAACTGTCAAGACACGGGAAATAGAAAGTGACATCTTCAACTTGTAAAATTACAGATAACATCATACTTTATAAGGAAATGCTGAATGTTTTCAACCCAAGATTGAGAACAGGGCAAGGATGTTGGCGTTTATTATGTCTATTCAATGTTATACTAGAGTTCCTAGCTAAGTGCAATAAGGCAAGAAAACTAAAAATCATAAAGATAGGAAAGGAAAATGTAGATAGACCTATTTGTTCATAGAGAACATGACTGTGTATGTAGAAAACCCTAAATATCAACAACAACAAATTACTAGAGCTAGTAAGTGAATTAAGCAAGAACTCGGATACAAAGTCAATATGCAATCATCAAATGAATTTTTATGCACTAGCAAAAAACAGTTGGAAAGCTGAAACCATTTAATGGAAAAAACACCATTAGTAGCATCAAAATAAAACAATATTACAATATTTAGGATTAACTTTAATGAAAGATGCACAAGAACTGTTCACAGAAAACTATAAAATATTGAGAAAAATTCAAGAAGACAAACAAATGAAGATTTGTTCATGTTCATGGACTGGAAGGGTACACACTGTTAAGATGTCAATTCTCCTTTTCTTTTTTTTTTCTTTTTTGAGACAGAGTCTCACTCTGTCACCCAGACTGGAGTGCAGCTCACTGCAACCTCTGCCTCCCAGGTTCAAGCGATTCTCATGTCTCAGCCTCCCAAGTAGCTGGGACTACAGGCACACACCACCATGCCTGGCTAATTTTTGTATTTTTAGTACAGATGGGGTTTCGCCATGTTGGCCTGGCTGGTCTTGAACTCCTTGCCTCAAGTGATCTGCCCACCTCGGCCTCCCAAAGTTCTAGGATTATAGGTGTGAGCCACCGCACCCGGCCCCTCCCAAAATTAATGTGCAGATTCAGTGCATTCTCAATCAAAATCACAGCCAGCTTTTTAAAAACAGAAAGTCACGAGTTGATTCTAAAATTTACATGAAAATGCAAAGGACCTAGTAGCCAAGAATTTTTGGAAAAGAATAACAAAATCAAAGATTTTACACTACCTGAATTCAGAGCTTAGTAAAGCACTGGTAATTATGAGAGTGTAGTATTAGTATAAAAGCAGTTAAATAGATCAATGGAACAAAATGTAGTTCAAAATGAACCGGCACTTACATAGCCAATTTATTTTCAACTAAGCCACCGAAGCAATTCAATGGGGAAAAGAAAGTCTTTTCAACAGACTGTGCTTGAAAAACTGGTTAACTATTAGGGACAAATACTTATCTTGATGCCTGCCTTACACCATACATAAAAAATTAATTCCAGCTGGCACAGTGGCGCATTCCTGTAGTCCCAGATACTCGAGAGGCTGGGGCAAGAGGATTCCTTGAGCCCAGGAGTTTGAGTCCAGCCTAGGCAACATAGCAAGACACCATCTCTAAAAAAAATTTTTTTTAAGTTTTTTAACTACAGTTTTTCCCTCCTGTCTTGAACTTGCAAATTGAGCCCTGAATATGTAGTGTTTGGCATGTGGCTTCCAGGCCAGATGTGACCCCAGTGAGGTTATCACAGAGCTCAGGGAACATTTTCAAAACATGATCCAGAATCTGACATCTCTTATAAACAGCTTTCATTTAAGGGGAATCTGCTGGATGGAGGACAGTGTGGCCTGCCAGGATTTTCGTAAGAGATTTGATCTCTTCCTTTGCTCTGAGCTTTCTCCAGCTCTGTTGGCATTAACCTCAGCTGGGCCACAGAACCAGTGTTACATACCCAGAGAAGCAACTAGGTCAATGGGGCAGCTGAAACGCACACATCAAATGTGTTAAGTCAGTGCTTTTTATGTGAATTAATTGTCTTTTTGGAGCCCTTCTTCGAAATGTTTTTTTTTTTTTTTTAACCTGCTGTGTAACACCCTGCCTTTGAGCAATAATGAAGCAAACAGGCATTATTCATAGCAGCAACCAAAGTCCACTAGGAGACTGCCATTCACCCCAGTGCTGGAGGCACCCAGCTGACCCCCACAACAACAAATACTAAAACCTCACCCTCATTCTTTAGCACTTTCTCAGGGATTTCTGAGGAACACTACTGGGGCATTCTGGAATGAAATCACAAAGCAAGCCAGGGACTGAGCATCTGGCTGTCTTCCTTCTATAAATCTCACTGTCAGAAAAATAAAGGAGATAGCTAAAACTGCAATCCAGTCCACCTGTGGTGCAAGTAGAAGCCTGACCCATCTCCCAACCAGTGATGCACTCAGGGCTGTAAATACTTGTGGGGAAGCTAATCTCTCCCCCATCTCCTCTCTCAGCCCCTGACAATTTGGCATCTGGGTGGCTTTAGTTTAGTTGTTTGCGGTCCCACATTACCAGCCTCAACCCCCTATCAGCAAGCTTGCACCAAGCACCTGCCCTGCATCTACTATGTACAAACATCTCCACATGCCCCATAAAGATGCTGATGATATCTTCATTTTACAAATGAGCAAAGTAAGACTGAGAGATAGTGGGTTAATGTGTTCAAGACTGCACAAGAATCAGTGATGATTTGGATTCAAATCCAGGCCTGCCCAGTTCCAAAGTCTGTTCTCTTTCAAACAAACATGTCATTCTCCCTGACATTATCAACAATGACTAAAAAAGAAAGACTCCATGACCTCATGCGTGTACAGCCAAGTAGGGAAGAAAGAGCATCATTATGTGGTGAAGTCCCCTGGTTGCTCTCCCCATCCACGGTATCTAAGACAGCCAAAGACCACACTCGTGGGAAGAGCGGTGGTACCACAGGAGAGCACTTAGTGAGGAGTCCAGGGGCCTCGGTTCTCATTCTGGCTCTGTGCTAACCTTAAGTGTGGTCTCAAGGAGCTCGCTCACTTTTCTTACCTCAGATATAAAGCAGAGTCCAAGTTTTAAGCAGAAAAAATAGTGTCCAACCCCCTGTCCCCACTCCGCACACACTCATACATTAGACCTTAACTACAGAACCTCAGGGATAAGGATGATTCACCTGCAAAGGAACAATTAGATTAACAGCAGACTTCTCGGCCGAGAGCGGTGTAATCCGGGCTCATG
>NW_012117154.1:9686334-9687020 GCF_000951035.1 Colobus angolensis palliatus
AGCTTGCAGTGAGCTGAGATCCGGCCACTGCACTCCAGCCCAGGCGACAGAGCGAGACTCCGTCTCAAAAAAAAAAAAAAAAGATTTTTGGTAGCTGGAAGTTGGATGCTGCTGAAAAAACAAAAAACAAACAAACAAACAAAACCCGAAATTTTGTTAATTTGGGAAGTAGCAGGCAGAAATCTGATGGGCCTTGATAAGGCTATTGGTTAGAGTTTAAAGGGAAGTAATTAAAATGTTCTTGGAAGTGGACATAAAGGAAGTTCTTGTTACATGGCGTGGAAGTTTGGCAACACTGACACCTGAGGGAACATGGAAAATAGAAAATATTCCTAATAAACTGATGATCTAGCTAAGGCAATTTCTGGGCAGGGGATGTTGAAGATGCTTCCTGGATTCTTTCAGCTGCCTGTAATAAAATTCAAGAGCAAAGAGGTGAACTGAGAAACTTTTCATTTTTCAAGTAAAATTTAGAGAAATTATAGAGAAACAGTCTGGCTTGCCAGAATATGATTCTCAAAGTAAAATCAAGCTTAAGGATAAAAATCAAATTCAAGTCACTGTTCAGATACCATGGTCTCAGAGTAATATAAAACTGAGGATGTGACTGTAAAATCCCTAGTTAAGACCCTCTGCTGTGGTCTGAATGTGTTCCCCAAAATGCATGTGTTGGCAAATTGGTCCCC
>NW_012117154.1:9692560-9704705 GCF_000951035.1 Colobus angolensis palliatus
ACACCCGGCTAACTTTTGTATTTTTAGTAGAGACGGGGTTTCACCAGGTTGGCCAGGATGGTCTCAATCTCCTGACCTCGTGATCCGCCTGCCTCAGCCTCCCAAAGTGTTGGGATTACCGGCGTGAGCCACCGCATCTGACAGGTGTGGCTTTTATCTAATGCAATTTATATAATTTAAAAACCACAATATTTCTAAAGGAATCATATCAACTTTGTCTAAAAGGAACAGAGACGATACCAACTTACAAGAGGTCTTTGGGCCCCTGAACTTCTACAAGAAGGAAGTAGATGAAACAACAACAACAAACCTCAGCTGCAAACATTGGTCATTTCTTATGAAAGATAAAAGATGACTCCGAAGGTCATAGAAGCACTCAGAGAACAGAGATAAGAGAATAGGAGAGTCTCTCATAAGTAGTGGGGAGCCTCGATCTCTGAGTCATAGAAGCACTCAGAGAACAGAGATAAGAGAATAGGAGAGTCTCTCATAAGTAGTGGGGAGCCTCGATCAGGGAACTGGTGATGGATGTCTGAGCGGATGTCAGAACTGCTGTGAGCCAGTGACTGCTCCATGCCTCCCATTTTCTCCCTTTTCAAACAGGAGTGTCTGTGATTATCCCATCCCTGTCCCACATTGTATGTTGAGTGTGTAGGTGGAAGATCACTTGTCTCTCTCTTCATAATCTGCAGAACAAGAGGGAGTGCACTTGAGGAACCAATCCTGGGGCGTCTTATCCCTGGACCTGATTAGGGATAAGAGCCTCAGCTTTGAGCATGAGATGGAAAGCATAATGGGATGCAGCTATTGGGGGAAGTCTTGGGAGGAGATGAATATATGTGGCTTGATGGGGAGTGTAAATAGCTTTTGTCTAGAGAGAGACTGTGGCAGTTTTAAAACACAAATGCAGGTTATTTGACACTTCTCCCTAAAGAGGAGGCATTCTACCGCCCTTCCTTCTGCAGGCGCTGGGCTGTGCTGAAGCTTTCCTTCTGGATCTAAGTGAGTGCATGGCTCCTTTCACCAGGAGAGTCCAGTGGAATAACACGAAGTGATCCCCACTGCCGGATCCCCACAATTCTGCTCAAGGCAGAATACTTGCTCTTGGTGCTCTGGGCAACCATGCAGGAACTGTCTTGAAGCTGCCATGTGGTGAGGAAGCTCAAGCCACGCAGACAGGTCAGGTATAGATGCTCCGATCCACAGTTCCCGCAGGCAGGTCGTGTGTAGGGGCTCTGGTCCACAGTACCGGTCCACAGTTCCAGCAGGCAGATTGTGTATGGGCGCTCTGGCCCACAGTTCCAGTCCGCAGTTCCCGCAGGCAGGTCGTGTATAGGTGCTCCAGCCCATAGTTCCGGTCCACAGTTCTCGCAGGCAGATTGTGTATGGGCGCTCCGGCCCGCAGTTCCAGCAAGCAGGTCGTGTGTAGGTGCTGCGGCCCACAGTTCCAGTCCACAGTTCCAGCAGGCAGACGTGTATAGGTGCTCCAGCCCATAGTTCCGGTCCACAGTTCTCGCAGGCAGATTGTGTATGGGCGCTCCGGCCCGCAGTTCCAGCAAGCAGGTCGTGTGTAGGTGCTGCGGCCCACAGTTCCAGTCCACAGTTCCAGCAGGCAGACTGTATATAACTGCTCTGATCCACAGCTCTGGTCCACAGTTCCGGTCCACAGCTCCAGCTGAGCCTATCCTTCACATCACCCCCGTGCAGATACTAGACATGTGAGCAATGAATGGTCCAGGTGATTCCAGCCCTCAGCCTTTTCAGTCCTCTTCCATCTGAGAATGCAGACATCCTGGAGCAGAAACAAGCCACCCTGCTGTGTTTAGTCTTAATTCCTGACCTACATAATCTGGGAGAATAACATTTGTGTATACCACTGCATTTTGTCGTTGTTTGTCAAGCAGCAATAGAAAACCAGAAGAAAAAGCTTAAGTCCAGGGTACTCGCTAAAAGAAGGAGAGTACTTCATCCAAAAGGAAAATGAATTTGGAGAAATGGCAAGGGTTATGATAAAAAATGGTCAAATTTTGGCACCTATCACAAACTAATGTTTACGAAGTTTAGTCTTAAAAAGGTAAAACTGAAATAGACAATACAACAAGATAGGACAGAGTTCCATGGAAGGGAGGAATGCTAAGATCTTCCCATTCTGGAAAAGAAGAGATATTTTGAGTAACTTTAGGCTTTCTCAGAAAATGTCCAGTTAATGTATGATACAATTTTAAGGTTAACTTTTGAAATAGTAGAAATACATATCTTTGTTCTCAAAGTAACAGAGAAAATCAGAAATAGATTAAAAACATATTCACTAAAATTCAAGGATGAAAAAAAGAAAAAAGCAGGAGAGATAAAACCCAAGTAAGTAGAAAACGCATAATAATATAGTAGGAAAAGTGTTTACATATGTCAGTAATTACTGTAACTGTAAATAAATTCACATTTTGAAAGATAGAGATCAGCAGACCATATTAAAATAAAATTCAGTTAATGCTGCTTACGTAGACACACCCAAAATAAACCACACAGCTCTCTGAAAACTACAGCCTGCCACAGTGGACAATTTCATCTTATTTCTGACACCAGTGGAAATTTTCTAGTTTCACTATTAAGTCTAAGGTTAACTGAATTTTTGATAACTATCTTTGATCAAATTAAGAACATTTCCTTCTATTTCTATTTGCTAATATTTTATGTTTTGAGTGAGTACTGAATTTTATTAATTTTTTGCATTTATTATGATGGTTGTGTGGATTTTTTCTTTTATAATTTATTTATTTTTTCTTTTTGAGACAGCCTCTCCCTCTCTCACCCAGGCTGGAGTGCAGTGATGTGATCTCGGCTCACTGCAACCTCCGCCTTGCAGAGTTCAAGTGATTCTTCTGACTCAGCCTCCCAAGTAGCTGGGATTACAGGTGCCCACCACCAAGCCCGGCTAATTTTTGCATTTTTAGTAGGGACGGGGTTTCATCATATTAGCCAGGCTGGTCTTGAATTCCTGACCTCAGGTGATCCATTGGCCTCGGCCTCCCAAAGTGCTGGGATTATAGGCATGAGCCACCATGTCTGGCCAGAGTTTCTCTTTTAATCTACTCCTGTGGCATTCATAAATTAGTATATTTTCTAGTGTTTGGCAGGATTATTATTTCTTCTCTTAGGAACCAGTGCCTTTTGAAATTGGGGAAGAACACTTTGAGGTTAGATTGTATATATTTTGGCTGGGTGCGGTGGCTCAAGCCTGTAATCCCAGCACTTTGGGAGGCTGAGACGGGCGGATCACGAGGTCAGGAGGTTGAGACCATCCTGGCTAACATGGTGAAACCCCATCTCTACTAAAAAAAAAAAAAAATACAAAAAACTAGCCGGGCGAGGTGGCGGGTGCCTGTAGTCCCCAGCTACTCGGGAGGCTGAGGCAGGAGAATGATGGAACTTGCAGTGAGCCGAGATCCGGCCACTGCACTCCAGCCTGGGCAACAGAGCGAGAGTCTGTCTCAAAAAAAAAAAAAAAAAATTGTATATATTTTATTTCTCAAACAACATGGGAAGCAAATATGACAAAATGCCAAGATCTGCTGAACCTAAGTGGTGGCTCCATGAATGTTGGTAGAATTGTTCTCTGCATTCTCTTTGCATTTGACAGACCCCACTATTTCCGAAGTGAAAAGAATGAAGAGCAGTTTAGATCTTACAGAAAATCAGACCATTTAAAAGACAACCTCAAGAAAATGTCTTGGTATACAGAAGAGAATATGAAGTGAAAAAAAAAAATGATGAAGCATTAAAACATGTGAAGGACAGATCCAGATGTCTTACATAGAGATCCTTTCCTCACACCACACATAAAAACATGCATGCATGGACAACTGGGCAGCTAGAGGCTGGTTTTAACTGATAGATAAATAAATTTTAAAAGAGCCTCGAGAACAGGGAGATACGATAGAAAGAAGTTGTGGTGAGAAGTAAAACCTTAGTGAGAGTGGTGAGCTAGGTTTAATTCATTGTGGTTTACCTGGTTGTAAAATTTAATTCAAGTAAACTTTTAACATAAGTTATATATTTAGTCTTTAAATATATTATACTTACTATTAAAAAATAATGTGTATATAAAATACCAGATCATCTCAGCAAAAACTAGGAGATACGGTGAGTAAAATAGCACCAGGTTTTCTACCCTTCACACCAGAGTTCAAAATGTTTGTGGGTCACTTTCTTTACCCTCTCAGTACTCAGTGGGAGTCTTCTCACTGCTCTTTGGAATTTACTTCTGGAGGGGCACATATTCCATCTGAAAACAGCAACAGTTCGCTTTTATTTTCAATCCCTGGGTTCCAGAGGCCGTGTGTCTGCCCTGGGCTGGCTCTGTCTCCCACCGTGTTTTCATCTCGTGATTCACACAAATTGCCTTGGTACCAACTTTCTTAGAGACTCCGGAGTGGGAACGTTGGGGGATGAGGGGTGACTGCAGGCAGTCTGGGGAGATAATGGCCCCATGAAAAGGAACAGATTAAAATGGAGAAAAATTTCAGTGCCTCAAAGAGCACACAGGTGAGTAGCTTTGCAGGGAAAGCTGTCAGGCCCACGCTTGTGGCTGGGAGGCAGGCATCAAAGCCCTCAGCAACCGTCCTGAGGTTTTCTGGAGAAAGAAGAGTCAAGGAGTTGGGGAGGAGACCCCATTCCTGCCCCAGGCAGCTTCAGTGTAGGAGGAGACCTGTGGTCTGCTCCCTTTCACACAGCTTTCTGAACCACGTGTTCCCTGCAGCTCCTGGATTCCAAACATCTAACAGGGGGCTGGGGCACCCCAAAGGCTGGGATGAGAGGCCCAGGCTGTGCCCTCTGGGTCAGTGAAGCACCTAGGCCAACACGGTGCGGGAGGGAGCAGCGTCTCTTCCCTCGACGCCCGCCTTCCACTCCTGGAGTAACGTGTCTCCCCAGCAGGCTCCCGTGTCCAGAGCTATGGACAGTCGGCAGGCATGTGAGGACCCCCTGCCGGGGAGCTGACCTTTTCCAAAGTCATGCAGCTGTCGCTCTCCCTTGGCCAAAAGCAGGTCAAGGGAAGGTCTCCAGTAAGTCAGGAGCCTGAGGCTGGGCAGGGCTGGGGACAGTGGGGTCTGCCCTGGGGTGACGCAGGAGGGAGAGGAGCAGATGCCTGAGGCCCACTAGGGTGGGATTTCTGCACCGTACAGCAGGCTGCAACCCCACACCCTCCAGGCATCACCTAACTCAGCCCTCACAGCAGCCGCATGTCCCCTGTGACATGGGGAGCCCCAGGCACAAAGTGGCACCCGCATGGCAGGGGCGGCCCCCTGGCTGGACCCCTCCCTGCGGTGCTCCACAAGGAAGTCTGGGGGCCCTGGGTGGCAGATTGGGTCGGGCCTCCAAGCCAGGGGCACACAGAGTCAGGCAGGGGTACCTGCCCCGGGAGCCCACACCTTCCAAGTCCAAACCCTGCATTCCCTCCACCAACCACAGTTGCCCTGTGGCCTTCAGGCATTGCCAAGGGTTTGAGGGTCACCATCGGGCACCTGAGGTCAGGATGACCCAGCCACACCCCCAGGTGACCAAGCAGCACCCCCATTCCCAGGACCAGAAGACTCTCACTGGGACCACCACGCAGCCACAGCAGGGAGGCAGATCCTGCAGCCAAAGCGTCAACCACTTCATCTCTCTGCCTCTGGGTTCTCTCTGTCCTGCAGGCACCCACACACGCTCCCACACACGCTCCCACACACGCTCCCACACGCACGGGCACGGCCACAGGCACCCACACACGCTCCCACACACACGGGCACGGCCACAGGCACCCACACACGCTCCCACACACACGGGCACGGCCACAGGCACCCACACACGCTCCCACACACACGGGCACGGCCACAGGCACCCACACACGCTCCCACACACACGGGCACGGCCACAGGCACCCACACACGCTCCCACACACGTGGGCATGGCCACAGGCACCCACACACGCTCCCACACGGCCACAGGCACCCACGCACGCTCCCACACATGTGGGCACGGCCACAAGCACCCACACATGCTCCCACATGCGTGGGCACGGCCACAGGCAGCCACACACGCTCCCACACGCACGGGCACGGCCACAGGCACCCACACACTCCCACACGTGTGCACAGCCACAGGCAGGCCAGCAGCAAGCTGAGGGCTCCCAACCCCTACACTGCACAGCCCCCAGGCCCCCCACTGAGCAGAGGAGGCAAAGTCCACCGGGAAGCCCTCGGGTAACAGCCCTCCACGTGGAGTCTTAGGGTCGCAGCAGGAGCTGGAAGCCACGTGGCTCTGGACTCTCCATCTCCCTCTGGGAATCAGTGATGCTCCCACAGACCTTCTCCCAGGAACGTGGACATGGACATGGACACAGCACACTCCGGCTGCGTCTCCTTCCTGATGTTTCCTGTTCTTCTTTTTCCGTTCTGACTACATTTAACCCTCCCCGTTCTGAGAAGTGAGGACAAGGAAGGAGCCCTCTGCCCTCATGTCAGCACAGCCTGACCTGTAAAGGCAGCTCCCCCGCATCCTCGGCCTCCAGGCTGGCGCCAGGCTTATCTCACAGCATAGCCCAGTGGCAGCTGCAGCCCCTTGGTCGGTCCCAGACCCACCGACACCTGCCCCAGGCTGGTCCCCTTCCCACCTGCTGCACCCCTGTGTCGGCAGCTGCTGCTGGGCTGAGTTCTCCCAACGTCTGTTGGCCCTGGCAGACTGCAGGCCTGCTGGGCTTTGGGAGCCTGGGGCACAGCCTTCCTCCTTCCAGAGACTCTGGCACAGTGTTCACTGTACTTTTAACTTTTTATGCTATATCTATGTATTGAAATCAAAGGGTGTATATGATATTGATACATGGGAAACAAGCAAGTTATAAACAGAAACCTGAAGAGAATCCTATTCTTTAAAAACAACATATTGGTGTGTAGATGTCTTCATGCCTGGAAAATTTTCTTTTCTTTTCTTTTTTTGCGATGGAGTCACTCTGTCGCCCAAGTTGGAGTGCAATAGTGAGATCTCGGCTCACCGCAGCCTCTGCCTCTCAGGCTCAAGTCATCCTCCCAACTCAGCCTCCTGAGTGACTGGGATTACAGGCGTGCGCCACCACACCCTGCTATTTTTGGTTTTTTTTTTTTTTTTTTTTTTTTTGGTAAAGACAGAACCTCACTCCATTGTCCAGGCTGGTCTGCAACTCCTGGGCTCAAGCAATCTGCCCACCTTGGCCTCCCAAAGTGTTGGGCTTCCAGGCGGGAGCCCCTCGTCTGGTCACACAGAGCACGCCATGGAGGATGTGCCTGGTGGGTGGCGTTGGGCGGCTTATTGGCGCTTTGTCATTTATTTTTTGTGCTCCTTTGTAAACAGTTCCACATTTTCTCAGGAAACGTGTGACACTTCGTTTTCATTTTTCTTTTCTTCTTTTTTTCAGCCAAGAATACAGTGTTTTTTAATTGAGATGTAATCCACATACCATAGAATTCACCTCTGTAAAGCGTACAGCCCTGTGGTTTTCTGGTGTATTCACAGAGATGTGCGCGGCTGCCATGCTCGGATTCCAGCACATTCCCACCGCTTAGAAGGGAGCTCACACCCACTCTGTGCCTCCCCAGGGTTCAGGTAACTCATCATGTGCTTCCGACCCTGGGTTTACCTGCTCTGGACATCTCAGACACGTGGGATCACGTGTTCCGCGGCTTCTGCGTCTTCCTCACGTAGCGTTTCCCGTGTTCATGGGCGCTGTGGCGCGTGTCAGTACCTCACTCCCAGCTGTGGCTGAGTAACGGTTTACTCTGCGGCTGCACCATATGACATTCATCTACTCACCAATCAATGGGCACCTTTCAGCTGAGTAATGCTGCTGTGCCTTTGTGCGACTGTCTTTGTGCCTTTGTGAGCGTCTGTGTGGATGTGGTTTTCAGTCCTCTTGGCCTGGGCCTAGGAGAGGAAGAGCTGGGTACGATTTAGCGCAGCCGTCTCGGTGAACGGGAAGCAGCTCCTCACTGTGGTGTTTATTGACGTTTCCCTGACGTCTGAAAAGTGCTTAAAACCATTAGTTACTAGGAAAATATACATTAAATCACAATGAGTTACCACTACACACTCACCAAAATGATCAAAATTAAACCATCAGTACCAAACATTGGAAGCATATGGAACCACCAAATACTGGGTTTGCGGGGGGGGGCGGCTGATACACCCAGTCCCGGGCTTGGGAGGGGAGGTTAACACACTCAGTCCCAGGGGTCCAGGAGGCACAGCACAGGGTGCGGGGGGGACCCACACGGAGGCAGCACGGGGTGCCGGGGGGAGCCACACGGAGGGAGCACAGGGTGCCAGGGAGGAGCCACACGGAGGCAGCACGGGGTGCCGGGGGCCCACATGGAGCCGACGCGCAGGGTCTGTGCTTTCTCTTTGGAAATGAGATCTCGGTTTTAAAGTAGTCACAGATATCCACTAAGAATTCATTCCCTCGAAGTCCAGTAACTCCTGTTAGGGATATTTATCAACAAGCTAGTCTGGAATGTAAATATTTAC
The DNA here is from genome assembly GCF_000951035.1 of Colobus angolensis palliatus. NCBI lineage: Eukaryota > Metazoa > Chordata > Mammalia > Primates > Cercopithecidae > Colobus > Colobus angolensis. The sequence goes on from NW_012117154.1 coordinate 9,701,093, forward strand.
TCAATCTCTGGAAGCCGTGTAATCACCAAGTGTTTGTAAGGGCTCCCACTGACGGGAGATTATAAGGGACTTTGGTTCCATTCTCTGCCACAGTTGACCCTGGAAGAGGCCCCTGAGGAAGCGAAGCCCTCCCCTGCCCAGTTACAGAAGGATCACGCCGCCAGGTCTCCTGGGGTGTAGATGGGCCTCTCCAGTGTGTGCCAGCCTCCAATAACCCTGCATCTCCTGTGGTGTGGACAGGCCTGTCCAGTGTGTGCCAGCCTCCAATACAGTCTTGTCCTTTAACGAGGTCTTAGGGACAAGGTACAGGGGCAATTGTCTTGCGTTCACAGCAACAAATAAGTCAGTAGGATGAACTTTCTACTGTGGCCAGCTGGAAAATTTCATTCTTGTCAGTGGGCGCACAAAGACGTTCCTTAGTTGCCGGTTAAAAATAAAAGGAAAAACAAGAACTGTTGGCCCCGGTTGTATGCAAGCAGCCCAGAGGTCCACAGAGACAGACTGATCCGGCTTCCATGCTGAGGCCCCTCAGAGCACTAGGCTGAGGGGGAGCGCCTGGGCAGGAGGCCGCACGGCAAAAGCACGGGGTGTGCCATGGAGGTTCCCCGGGAGCCACAGCCCTGCCTGCTCTGCAGGGGCCCTGGGAAGTGCCTGCCTTGCCAGAGAACGGAAGCCAGGACCCAGCCACAGACAATCAGGGGAAGGTGTGGAGGGAGCAAGGAGAGACGGGAGCCGGGCATTGGAGGGATTACCAGGTTTGGGGTCCTGCAGGCAGAATTCAGGCAGCAGGGTGGGGACACATCGCCCCCAAAGTGAGCAGGGGCCATGCAGTGCAGCCCGACGGGGGTTTTGCCCTGAGGACTGTGGGCAGCTGCTGAGGGCATTTGGGAACACCCCTCCCCGAGGGGCGAGGCGGCCCAGCCTGCAGCTGCCACGGACCTGCAGCACAGATTCTGCTGCAGAACCCACAGACCCGCCACAACAGGCCACAGTGCTCAGGCCCACATGGCCTGGACCCACATGGCCCTGCATCCCCTCCTCAGGGGCAGGCTTCAGGGCCTCGAACCCAGAGACCGCCCCTTGGTTCTGCTCCATGGACGGCATAGGCAGGCCCAGGCCTGTGACGCGTTCATGGAAGCTCCAGGGTGACCCCACTCTGCGCCCCCCTCCAGCGTTCCAGACCACAAACCACTCTGGGCTAAAACAAGGCATCACCAGAGCATCCCACTTCCTTGGAAAGCTGCGGTCTGGGGACACGTCTTGGCCCTGGAGGAGGCTCCAGATGGCTCCCATCCGGCCTCTCCGCCTACGTGCGGCCGGCATGGAGTGACAGAGCGTCAGGGATACAGAATTCAGAGCTGGGCCTGGGGCTGCTTTGAGATACTGACGGCTGCCCGGGGCACAGAGGCCCGTCCTGCAGGCAGGGCTGTGAGGGCCACGGGGGGCCTCGGGGAGAGGCAGTGGGAGGGAGGACAGTGGGGGCGTCTGGCTGGGTGAGGAGCTGGAGCAAGAGGGGCCCAGGGCTTGCGATGGTGCTGCCGACCCTGGAGGTGCCAGCCCTACGATGGAGAACACGTGGGGCCACCCTGGGAGTCAGGAGGCCGGGCCTGACCTCAGGAGCTGCAGCCAGGGGAGGCCGGCACCCCAGATAACCCCCAAAGAACTGCAGGCCCTGAGGCGAGGCCAGAGTGGGGGCCGGGGCGGGCCCAGCCGAGGAGGGGCTCCCTGCTGCCTGAGCAGAACAAGCTGTCAGGGCTGCAGGAGGCGAGTGTCCGGCAGCCCCCACCCGGCTCTGGAGAGCTCCCAGCAGATCATCTCCACACCCAGGCCCGGGCTCAGGTGGGGACCCGCCGCCGACCCCACCCCAGTGCTGGGTGCTCTCGGCCCCATGACGGGTGGCCCAAGGCTCTGAAGGTGGAAAGGCCTCACACATTCTGCCCCGGCTGATGCCTTCCTTGGGCCAGTCTCGGAGGTGTGTAACAAACGCCAAGACGCGTTGTAAAGAAGGAAGGCTGCGTTTCCATCACCGGCCTAATATCAAACAAAAGTGCAGTTCTGAAAATGTAGTCCAAGGTTGTGTTCCAGACCTCCATGGGTCCAATGTATCAAAACTTGAAGTATGCAACTAAAGTAGTGCTTGGAGGAAAATTTATAACACTGAATGTCTCTATTACAAAAGAAGATCTCAAAAGAATAATCCAAGCTTTCACCTGAAGAAATTATTTTGAAACAGCAAAATAAACCCAAAGCAAGTAACAAAGGAACAGAAATCAATGAAACTTAAAACATGATGGAGAAAATCAGTGGAAAGAAAGCTGCTTTCTGAGACAATTAATAAAATCCATAAAGTTTTAGCAAAACTGACCAAAAACTGAGAGAATAAATAATATCAGGAATAAAAGAAGGGATATCAAAATTATAGACCCTGTAGACATTAAAAGGAAAACAGAATACTACAAGCAAATCTACACACAGAGATTCAACACATTGGATGAAATTAACCAATTACTCAAGAACAGCAAGCTACCAAAACATCTCCAAGTGGAATGGATAATCCAAATAGTTCTACAACTCTTAAAGAAATGGAATTTCTTTAATAAGTTCCTTAGTTAAAACGCCTTCCAAAAAAGAAAATCCTGGCCCAGATGGTTTCACCATCTGGTGAATTCTACCAAATATTTAAAGAGGAAATAGCACCAATCCTATCTAATATCTTCCAGAAAACAGAAGAAAGAGCACTTTCTGTGTGATCATATGAAACCAACATTACCCTGACGCCAAAAGAAGACAAAAGCAACATTTTTAAATGGCGTACTAATATCTGTCATGAACAAAGATGCAAAAATCATCACAAACTGTTAGCAAATCGATTACAGAAATATATAAAAAGAATTATAAACCACGATGATGTAGGATTTATTCCAGGAATGCAAATGCTCTTCGACAGTTGACGGGGTAAATAAAGTTGGACATGCACACAGGGAACACTACTCGGTGACGTGAAGGAACAACTACTGAGACATGCAACAATTAAACGGATCTCAAATGCATTATACTCAACAAGACCAATCTCTCTCTCCCTCTCTCTCTCTCTCTATGTGTATGTATATATATATATATAATCCTATATAGTTTCATTTACATAATATCCTTGAAATACCAAAGTTGTAGAGCTAGAGAACAGATAAGTAGTTGCCAGGGGTCAGGGTTTGGGGCAGAATGTGAGTGAAAAATGACGGAAAGTCATCTATCCCAATTGTGGTCATAGTTGCACAAATCCATGTTTGTGAACTACGAACAGAAAAACTACATGTAAAAAACTGACAACATCTGAACAAGATCTGCAGCTCCGTGAACAGTTTGGCACCAATGTCAGTTTCTTGGTTTTGATATGCTTTGATTTTGATAGTTATATAGGATAATATTGAAAACACTGGTTGAAGAGCATATGAGAACTCTGTACTTTCTTTGCAGCTTCTCTGAGAGATGTAAAATTATTTCAAAACTCAAACGTTTAAAAAAGAAAAAAAGGGCCGGGCGCGGTGGCTCAAGCCTGTAATCCCAGCACTTTGGGAGGCCGAGACGGGCGGATCATGAGGTCAGGAGATCGAGA
>NW_012117154.1:9704945-9743112 GCF_000951035.1 Colobus angolensis palliatus
AAAAAGGCTGGGTATGGTGGCTTCTGCCTGTAATCCCAGCACTTTGGGAGGCTGAGGTGGGAGGATTGCTTGAACCCAGGAGTTCAAGGTGAGCCTGGGCAACATGGCAAAACCTCATCTCTACAAAAAATACAAAAAGTTTAAAAAGAAAAAAAAAAGAAAGAAAGGGGAGAAATAATTAGAACAGATACTGCCTGAAAGAAGATACACACGCAATTGACCAGCGTGCTCAGGAACCAGAGCTCAGACCATCCACCATCAGGGACACGCAGAGGAGAACCGCGATCAGAGCCCACAGCACACCCACAACAATAGCGGAAACTTCAAAGACGGACAGTAACAAGTGTTTGCTGAGGGCATGGAGGAACCGGAACTCCTATGCACCACTGGTGAGAATGCAAGATGGTGCAACCACCCTGATAAACCAGCAGCTCCATAGGAAGTTAACATGCACCTGCCTCATACCCTGGCCACTCGAGTCCACGTATTTTCCCACAAGAAACAGAAGGACACATCCTCACCAAGGCTGAGGCCCAAGTGTTCACAGCAGGCTTCATCACAGTGAACCCCAGACCAGAGCAACTGTGGAACATTTGGGGGACATTCAGGGGACGTTCGGCAATCACAGGTGTTTTTTTATTTTTTATTTTTTTGGCTTTGTTTTTTTGAGATGGAGTCTCACTGTGTCGCCCAGGCTGGAGTGCAGTGGTGTGATCTCAGCTCACCGCATCCTCTGCCTCCCGGGTTCAAGCAATACTCCTGCCTCAGCCTCCCGAGTAGCTGGGATTATAGGTGACCACCACCGTGCCAAGCTAATTTTTGCGTTTTTAGTAGAGACGGGGTTTCACCATGTTGGCCAGGCTGGTCTTGAACTCCTGACCTCAGGTGATCCTCCCGCCTCGACCTCCCAAAGAGCTGGGATTATAGGTGTGAGCCACCGCCACCGTCGGCCAGGCAATCACATTTGGATGCACCTCAAAAACAAATGCCAAGGCCAGAAGAGTCCTTATTGTCTTATTCCACCACAGGAAATCCACACAGAACACCCATCTACGGTGACAAAGCTCCAGTCAGTGATTGTATGAGGTGGGGCGGTTTGTTGCGGATGGCATGAGGGGTCTTTTTGGGGTGATGGGTGTTGCAGATGGTAACATTCACTGCCCTCCACGCCCTCTACCCTGCTGACCAGCTCCCTGTCCACCTTCCCCCACTTGGCCTAGCGCGAGGGGCAGCCCCCTGCAGCGAGACCAGTTAGAGCCTCCTCCTCCAGCACCACTCAGGAAAAGGTGACTGGGGCCTCTGGAAAGGATTCCTGACTCCGATTCCCAGGAAGAGGTATTCACACTGCATCCCTCCTCTGTCCCAGAGAGTCCCAGGGCTTCTCGCCAAGCCCAGCTGGCCGAGTCTGTGCAAAGCTCCCTCCAAACCAACTTGAGTAACTTCTCTGGCCGAAAATGGGAAGGAATTGCATAACCAGACATCTGTGGATCCAATTCCTGAGAAAATGTAGGCAGATGAGCTGGACAGTTAGGAGAGGCCTGGAGAAGATGAAGACACGGGCCGGAGGCCACACTTGGCCTCTCTCCCGTTGGCCTGACACATTTTGCAGCTGCTTATCGGGGGTTAGGAGAACGCCGAACAGGAGGCTGGGGAGGCCAGTTCCACAGCATATCACACACACAAACCACCGCTTCCAGGGGAATTCATCAAATCAGTTCTTTGTGTAATCACCTAATGCTTCCTCCTGGGGGAGAGGATTTGTTTATTGATCTTCTTCCCTTCCTATAGATCTGTTGTTCATAGGCGTGAGGTGAACACGCAGATTTTCCAACCAGGAGAATGTTCTGCTCAGCACACACACCTGGAGACAGCCCAGCCCTGAGCAGGAAATGCCTGCTGGGCTTGAAGAGGGCTTCCTGGGGTATGATGGATGATCAGGTTCTTTTTAAAGAATAGGAGGTCCCAGTCGGCTTTCCAAGTCCCACAGCCAGGAGATCTGGGGGACAGGGGCCTGTTCAGGACCCATCCTGCTGTGGCCCCAGCACCCCCAGACCTCCCGGCATCTGACCCAGACTCTTGGGACCTGGCATCCTCGTCCCTGGAGGTCAACGTTCCAATGTCCGCTGGGTGTCTGACCTGTAGGACAGGGCTCCGAGGCGCAGCCCACGGCTCAGAATGAAGAAACGGTGCCCTCACGGTGGACCCTCCACCACGTGGCCAGTGAACGAAGGGTGTTTGTACCGGAGGGCTTCCAGCCGCCGCGACCCCCACCATTGAGCAACCATCCTCTGGGCCTGCCACAGAACCCACTGTGCCCACAGTGGTGGCACGGCTCACTGGGGAGGGTCCTCGGAGCACGGTGGTGAGTGGACGGCACCCCGACCATCCTGGACAGGCTTTCCAAACACAGCTGGTGGACAGCTTCCCCGCCTTGGTCCCCAAAGTGAGGGCAGGTCACCCACAAGTCAGGAGCACTGGCTGCACCCTGGCAGCCCTTGGCTTCCTCTCTCATTGGGGTGTCACATTGTCCCGGGGAGCCGGGCCGGCGACACTGGGGTCTAGGAAGAGGCGCCTGGCCCTGTCACACACACCGTCAGACCCCCAAGCTGGCACGGGGACAGCAAAGCCAACAGCTCCTTGTGTGGAACTGGCTGGTCCCATCGGCTCTGGAATCAGACCCCCTGAGGCTCAGAAATAAGACGGATCAGGGTCAGGGGATGCTCAGTCGAAGGCAGACACCGCTCCCCTCTTCGCTCCACAAGCAGAAGCTCTTCCCAGCCAAGGCACAGCAGGGCAGGGGCCGCCAGGCACAGCGAAGGGGCCAGAACCTGCAGCCCCCCTGCCCAGAGCTGGGCAGGGTGCCATGCAGGCTCTGAGGTGGGGCAGCCACCGGAGCTCCCTGATGTGGACTAGAGGGCAAGTGGAGAACCTGGGACCTCTGCAGGGCGCACAGCCATTTCCACACACAGCCCACTTCAGACCACTTGCTGCAGTGATCACCAGTGGTCACAGCACATAGCAAAGCATCTGGCCCTGCGCCCCAACCCTGCCAGCAGGACAGTCCCCAGCGGCTACACGGTGGCCTGGGCAGCTGTGATGGGAGAGGCCCCCGCAGGCCGGGCCCCAAGTCAGCTCCTGGCTCTGCCCTGCACCAGCTCCGGGTTCTTGAGAGAGCAGACCCCGTGTGGAGGACCCCATTCTGCAGATCCCTCACCTGTAGCCCCCACTCCAGGCCAGACTGAAACACCGTGGTGGGCTCCTGGAGCACCCCCCACACCCGGGGCTGGCTGGCCTGGGAGGAGGGGAACACAAGAGCTTGGGACAGCAGTTCTCAAAGTGCGGTCTGGGGACCCCAGAGGTTCCTGAGATGCTCTGGGGCGTCTGTGAGGCCCAACTTAATTTGATGATGAAACTGAGACACTGCTTGTCTTTCTTATTCTCGCTCTCACAAATGTGCCAAGTACAAAACCCGCGATGTAGTTTCAGATCTCACGTTGCAACAAACCTTTAAGACAGGACCCCTTGTCGGGTTTGGGGATCAAATCGAAGCTTATCCACAGTTATCTGAGAGGACTGCCGAGGCTCTCCTCCCTCCAAGTGCGTGGTGAGGCCAGACTTTCCGCAGATTTACCCAAAACCCCGTTGCAGCGGCTTGAACACAGAAGCAGCTCCGAGAAACAGCTGTCTCCCAAGAAGCCAGACACCAAAGAGACTTGGAAAAATGAAAAACAGTGCATACTCCTCACAGATCTTCTGTTTGGGAACCTATAATTTAATTGTTTTAATTAAAAACATATGTGAAAATGTGGTGGGTTTATCCTTGTTAATGTGAGATGGATCGATACATCAGTATTTTGGGATTTCTGTTTTAGTTTCTGATACAATCAATGTTGATAGACATAACTTGTGCCAACAGAAGCTCTTCACAGTTCCCAAGATCTACGGGCGTGGGGTGGAGTCGTGAGACCACAGTGTGGGGAGCAGGTCCCTCGGTCACTGTCCGGGCTCGGCAGCCCCTTGGCCTGGGGCGTCTGCATCCAGAGTCCTGCAAGAAGGAGCCTCAGAGGACGGAGCCCCAGGGGCCGCAGTGTGACAAGCCTCCAACGCTTTCTCAGCGTCTTTTTCCAGATAGAAATGCCGGCCCTTCCTCTCCAAAGATCTGAACCGCCTGGTGTTTTCTTGGCCTGGCACGACGCCTTCCCTCATCCGGCACCAACCCTTCCCTCCCGTCTCCATGGTTTCTCCCGCTCTTTATCCTCACAGCCCTGTGGAAAGACGTGGTCTGTGTGCCTGGAAAAAGATGCAAGGCCGTGGCGCCTGTGACGTCCTCAGACTCACACCCCAACACAGGGGACTGAACGTTTGCGTTCTCCCCAGTTCACAGGTTGACGGCCTCGCCCCCAGTGCAGCTGTGTCTGGAGACGGGGCCTCTGGGAAGTGATGATGGTTAAATGACGTCATGAGGATGGAGCCCCAGTCGGCTATGGCTGTGGCCCCAGTGACACCGGCGTGCTCAGCCGCCTGCCAGCTGGGAAGAGGCCTCACCAAGCCCAGCCCTGCAGCACCTTGGCATTGGCCTTCCAGCCTCCGGATGTGAGAGGATAAATGTCTCCTGCTGAAGCTGCCACGTCTGTGGTCTCCTCGTGGCTGCAGCAGCCGCACTAAGACGCCAGCCACACCTGGTTTCTCCACAGCCGCTGTAGCCACAAGGAGAAGGCCACCCTCTCGCAGGTCACAAACACAGGTGCTTTTTAACTTCCACGGTCAATTGCATCCAGGTGTAACTTACATAAGAGGAAGTGCAGATCTTAAGGGTAGACTGATGTCTTCTTGCAGGTGCACCCGCCATGGAACCACAGCCACAGTGGAGCCGTGGAATATGCCCGTCACCCACAGCCTGCCTCTCGGTCACTGCCTGTCACCCACAGCCCACGTCTCCTCAGTCACTGCCCGCCTCTCAGTCGTCACTGCCGCCACCCTGGCCATTTCTGGAGTTGCACAGAAATGGAATCCTGCGCTTGGACGCCTCCGTGCCCAGCCCCTGTCCCTCCGCGATTCCTCCTTGCTGCTGCATGAAGCAGTCGTTGGCCACTCACAGCTGGGCAGGGTCCGTCCTGGGAACAGACCCCTCCTGCTGCGGCGGTTCCCCCGGGGGTGGACAGGGCTGTTGGCGCATTTTAGCTGTCATCAGTAAAGCTGCTGTGAACATGCTTGTACACACCGTTGTGTGGAATGAGTTTGACGTGTCTTAGGGAAACCCTTGCGAGTGGAACGGCTGAGTCATCAGGTGAGGATAAACTCAACGTTTTATGAAACTGCCAAGTGCTTGTGACACTTCCACTCCCACCACCGCTGTGTCATCGCCTGGCGGCCCCACAACCCCCCACCAACGTCTGGTGTCTTTTTAATTTTAGACGTTCCAGTGGGTGTGCACTGGTGTGTCATTGTGGTTTTAATTTGCATTAAATTAACTACGTAGGCCACACACACACACACACATATTTGGTGTTACACCAATACCACAGTCTTATTTACTGTAGCTTTATAGTAAGTCTTAAAATTAAGTAGTTTAAAACATACAACTTTGTTCTAAGATTACTTTATCTATTCAACGCCTTTTGAATTGCCATATACATTTTAGAATCAGCTTTTTGATGTCCACGAAAAAGACGTTGATTGGCATCACATTAAATCGAAATATCAAAGATTTAATGCGTTTTGAGGAAAAAGTCTAAGCTTAAAAAGCTGAGTTTCCTAATTCGTGAATACAATATATTTCTCTACTTTTTAGGTCTTTAATTCTCAGCAATGATTTTTAGTACTCAATGTACTGATCTTGTACCTATTTTCTTTTTTTCTTTCTTCTTTTTTTGAGACAGGGCTTCTCTCTGTCGCCCAGGCTGGAGTACAGGGGTGCAATCTTGACTCACTGTAGCCTCAACCTCCTGGACTCAAGCCATCCTCCCACCTCAGCCTCCCCAGTAGCTGGGACTACAGGCACCCGCCACCACGCCCCGTTAATTTTGTATTTTTTGTAGAGACTGCGGTTTCTCCACCTCGCCCAGGCTGGTCTTAAACTCCTGGGCTCAAGCCATCAACCCACCTCGGCCTCCCACGGTGCTGAGATTACAGGCATGAGCGTGGCCTATTTTCTTAGATTTATCCCTAAGTAATACATTTTCTTTGATGCTATTGTAAGGCTTTTCTTTGATGCTACAATAAGGCTTTTTTAATTTCTCATTTTCCACTTATTCACTGCTAGAATATGCAGGTATGCAGTGTGCAGGTCGGCCCCACGCTGACACAGCGGAGCGGAGAGGGACAGCCCTGATGGCAGGCCAGGGATCAGCACCGCCCACTGGGCCTCTGACCCCTCTAACCCATGCTCTCCAAGCCCTGGGGTCAGTCCGTGCCCAGGCCTGGTCTGTGCTGGAGCCCTCCCTGCAGCCCCCTCTGGCAGGACTTCAGATGAATCCCCAGCTCCTGGCCCTCATGGCCACATCTGGCCAAACACACACATTTCTTTTGCCACTCTCCTTCTCTGAATGGAATCTGGCTTGCCTTGTACAGCCTCTGCCTCCCTCTGCCCCACATAGACCCTGTCTCCCTCTGCCCTGCACAGCCCCTACCTCCCTCTGCTCCAAACAGTCCCCGCCTCCCTCCGCCCCACACAGGCCCCTCCTTCCCTTAGCCCCACACAGGACCCCCTGCCTCTCTCTGCCCCACACAGCCCCCTACCTCCCTCTGCTCCAAACAGTCCCCTGCTTCTCTCTGCCCCACACAGTCCCCTGCCTCTCTGCCCCACACAGCCCCCTGCCTCTCTCCGCCCCACACCGGCCCCTCCCTCCCTCTACCCCCACGCAGCCCCCTCCCTCCCTCTGCTCCACGCAAACCCTCTGCCTCTCTCTGCCCTGCACAGGTCCTGCTTCCCTCTGCCCTGCCCAGGGAACCTGCAGGTTCAGGATGGAGTGGTCTGGCCCAAGCCCTCGGCCTTTCCTTGTGGGTCTGGGTGACTTCTGAAGCGGCTGAGAACCGGTTGGTGGTCTGGACTCTCCCTTGGGAGCTTATGAGCCATCGCACCTTGGTCCTGCCATGGAGACCTCGGGTTGACATCCCCTCAGAGCCTCCCCAGTGGCCAGAGCCCCAGCAGGCAGTGCTGAGCCGGCCACACTGAGAGGCCAGGAGGCGGTGCGTGGGGTCGCGGGAGGAGCACCTGGTGAGCTGGGAGGCGAGGCCCTGGGACAGGACGAGTAGCAGACGTCTGTGCACACAGGCTCGCTGTGGCTCCTGCCGGCCCCAGACTGGCTCTCTGCTCCATGTGGTCCTCAGGATTCAGGCTCCTTGGCCCCGATGGCTCTGCCCACCTAGCACCTTGGGGCTGTTCCTCGAAACCCCCTGCCCCTGAGGTGGGGATAGGAATATGTATTACTTAGGGATAAATCTAAGAAAATAGGCCAGGCGTGGTGGCTCACAGCTGTAATCCCAGCACTTTGGGAGGTCGAGGTGGGTGGATTTCCTGAGCCCAGGAGTTTAAGACCAGCCTGGGCAACATAGTGAAACTCCCACATAGACTATCTCTACAAAAAGTACAAACATTAGCACCTGGACATGGTGGGAGCTGGGCCGAGTCAGGCCTGGAAGTGGTGCCCATCACCGGGTCCTGCTCAACAGAGAGGAGGCTGGGAAACGAGGTGCAGCTGTGTGCCCACAGGCGGGTGGGGCAGGACTGGGCCTGGATCCTGCACCCGCTCCCTGCGCAGCTCAGCGCAAGTGACCTCCCTGGGGGCCTCCTGTCTGCAAGGGGAGTGCGTGCCTGGCCCCGACCCTGCCTGCTGATTCCCTGGAAGGTTCACGTCCAGGACTCCTCAGTGACCCTGGGCAGAACCACCCACATGTGCTGCCCCCTCCCACCGCCCGACAGGGCTGGAGATGCCTGGAGGCTTCTGGCCTCCACCTGCAGCGACGAGCGTCCCTCCTGCAAGGCTCGGCCTGTCTCCTCCAGCTGGGGACCCTTTGCGCAGGACGTCTTGGTCTGCTGTTCCTTTTGTGCACAACCATCAATGATGACGTCAGCCCTGAGCTGGGGTCACAGAACCCTGAGCAAAGTGGGACATAATGGAAAGCAAACAAAAAAGAAAGAAAACGATGGTTTTAAACTAAAAACCTGAGTTCACATAGCAATAGATTTAAAACTATTTTAGAAAAACACTCATTATCTTCCTGGCCTATTTTTTATTAAATTGGCCAAATCTGTGGCTACTCGATTGCTTGTGATGACTGCAAACATCTGAGCCCACACGGAGGCGGCTTCCCTTCGTCTTTGCTGGCGCCCCTCAGTCCTCACTCTGAGGAGGGCAAACGTGAGATGTCCTTTTTCCAGCGGAGACTCTCCACATTCAGCCTTTCACCAGAAGCCTCTCTGAGAAACGGGGGTGAGTAAATCTCCACTGCTGCTGCGTTCAGAGAGGCTCGAGAACCAGCGGCCTTTGGTGCCCGCCCCACAGCCCCCACGCGGTCCCGGAACTCAGGCCAGGCAACGCCCTCCCCTCCCCCCGGGCTTAGTCACCGCCGTGCCGCTTGGCAGTGTCTGTGGCCCCTCAAAATGTTTCCATTTATGGAGAGGACGTGGCCTCCCCAACTTGCTCGCACAGATGGGAAAACTCAGGCGCTCGGGCGGCCTCAGGCTTCTCTCAAGAGCAGCAGAGGTTGGGGCCTGCAGGCTGGAGGGAAGCTCTCCACGCGGCCTGGGCTTCTTCACAAACCTCCACCACGTGTGGTCCATGGGCCCGGCGGGGGGGCCGGGGGGCAGTGCCCACCCTGATGGGCACTGTGGTTGCCCACTGGTTCTGTTTGTTTAAAGTCTGGGCCTGAAGGCCTACAGGTCTCACCACACAGGACCCTCCCTGCCCGTGATGGGTGGCAGATGAGGTGTAGGCAGCCCCCACGCTGCCCCTGCCCCAACCCGGGGGTGCACTTGTGCCGTGGCTGGGGTGGCCGTCGTGGCCCCGGATGTCTGCAGCTGGTGAGCAAAGACAGGACACCCTAACCCACCCCGGGCCCACACCTGGCCCTCGGATGCACCACGGTGCACACGCCTGGCAAGGCCCAGCGCCTGAAACTGCCTGGCTCCCCTGCGTCTCTCCCAGGACCACAGCCCCCCAGAGCCCGCTCAGCACTTCTGCGGCTTTGGCAGCAGAGCCCGTGGCTCCCTGTCACTCTCCCAGCTGGCCGAAGGCACAGACCCTCAGCTTCCACAACCCACAACCCCAGGAGGGGATTCCCAACCAAAGACAGGGGTCTTCCCCCGCAGGAAACCTTCCATCCTTCTTCAGGCTGTCAGCTAAAGTGCAGCCACTTTTCAAAAGAACCGTTTCTCCCTTTCTGTGACGTGAAAGATGAAAGCGCTCTGCCTTCACCTCAGTTCTGTCGCCCACATGGCAATCTCCGGGAGCTGGGGCTGTGAGTCCCTGCCACGCGGGTGGGTGCCCAGTGCACAGGGTCGGGGAGGGCGGTGGGATCATATAGCAAGGCTTTGAGCTTTATCCCACATCTCCCTTGAAGAAATTTACTTCTGTGACTGGAAAGAATGGGTGCTCCTGCCTAGAAAGATCCAAGCCGCCCAACTTACGGCTGGGCTTTCCTGTTAAACCCATGGAGTGGGGTCTGATCCCTGCTCACAGCCTGGGCAGGTAGCACCGTGCTGGGGAGACGTCCAAACGAAGGTGCTGGGGCTCAGCTCCCTGCAGGTGGGTCCTGCGGCTCCTGTCCCCCCAGCGGGTGATGTGGCCTCGCCGTGTTCCCGACCGGCTCTCCACAGAGGCTGCACCTCTTGTGCATCTTCAGTGTCAAAGTAAAATGTTTGAAAAGTTAAAAACATGCCCCTCTCCAAATGCAGGGTGAGGACACAGCTGAGCCGCTCTTCAGCAGGAGATGGCAGGGCCGGTGCAGGAGGTGTCGGAGGAGCAGGGACAGCAGCGCCTCAGGAGAGACACTGTCAGGGGAGGGTGTGGGGCAAAACACTGCACCCTGCACAGCAGAGAAGCTGAGCCCAGCAGCACGGCGCTCCGCCCAACAGAGGCTCTGGGCACCTTTCCTAGAGAGAGACGGGAAACTTCACAGAACCGGAGCCTTGAATGAACCATGATGTGAAACACGAGCACACAGGTCCACAGGCCCACACACCCACAGGCCCACACACCCACAGGCCCACACAGCCACAGGCCCACACAGCCACAGGTTCACACACTCACAGGTCCACACACTCACAGATTCACATACTCACAGGTCCACACACAGGTCCACACACCCAAAGGTCCACACACTCACAGGTCCACACACTCACAGGTCCACACACTCACAGGTTCACACACAGGTCCACAGGTCCACAGCACTAACATGACAGGCTGGCATACCATACCCCAGTGTGATGCTGAATGGCCCCATCTCTTTCCTCTGTGTCCATGTCCAAGTTTTAAATAACCCAAGGTTACAAGTAATGACACCAGGACATAAACGCTTCCCCGATCCCCATTCTTCAGTGGCTCTGTGAACAGGCTGTATAGACATGAATGCCCACCTGAGCCCATTGCTCAGTGTCAATATGGACAGGTCGTGTAGACATGGACACTCGCCTGGGCCCGTCCATCAGTGTGTGTGTCGGGGGAGACAGGTCATGTGGATGTGGACATTCCCCTGAGTCCATCCCTCAGTCTCTCTGTGGACAGGTAATGTGGATATAGACACTTGCCTGAGTCCATCCCACAGTGTCTGTGTGGACAGGTTGTGTGGACATGAACGTTTGCCTGAGCCCATCCCTCAATCTCTCTGTGGACAGGTCGTGTGGTCATGGACGTTCCCCTGAGCCCGTCCCTCAGTCTCTCTGTGGACAGGTCATGTGGTCGTGGATATTTGCCTGAGCCCATCCCTCAGTGTCTCTGTGGACAGGTCATGTGGACGTGGACATTCCCCTGAGTCCATCCCTCAGTGTCTCTGTGGACAGGCCGTGTGGATGTGGACATTCCCCTCAGCCCATCCCTCAGTGTCTGTGTGGACAGGTCGTGTGGTCATGGACGTTCCCTTGAGCCCGTCCCTCAGTCTCTCTGTGGACAGCCGTGTGGATGTGGACATTCCCCTGAGCCCGTCCCTCAGTCTCTCTGTGGACAGGTCACGTGGTTGTTTCATGCTCCTCATTGTTCTTTTTCTCACATGGAGTTGTTAAAACAAAAACAACAACAACAACAATCCAGAGTGTCGTTGTTTTCATAATGTTTGCTTAGTAGAGTCATACGTTTCATACTCTGAGTTTTGTACAAGTCATGGGATGTTTTGTCTTTCTAATTTAAGGGATTGCTTCTTGATCCTGGACTGAAAGTCAGGTTCACCAGCCCCACCTGCCTTTAGCAAGCACAAGGAGATACCACACACCAGGGTGCAACAGTCACAGAGGCTGCCAAAGCAGCTGCATCCAAAACTTTCTAAAGGTTAAAGGGTTGCATGGGTGAAGGTATTTATTAAAAAATTAGTAAGTCATGTTGTAGAACTCATTTTTAGAAGTTCTTCTGAGAGAGCCCATGCCTCACTTTTCCTGATGTGCCAGTCACAGGGCTCTGAGGGTGGAGGGCTGTGGACCCACTCCTGACCCACAGCCTCAGTGGCCCTGGGCAGGCCGCCCTTCCCCACCCTGGCTCTCTGTCCCCATTCGTCATGGGACATGCAATTCTACAGCTAGGGAAGGATTGTGGTTTGGAGGAGAAAAACAGCCCAGGTCATGCCACAGCATGGAGGGACCGTCCCTTCCCCCAGTTCCTCTTGTCCCCCCTCCAGAGTGTCATTCTGCAGCTTGGCTTTTGGCTCTGACTGGCTTCCTTCAGCCTTGCTTTTCCAGTGAGGCGGTGACCGTGGTGAAACAAGGATCATGAGAATCCATTCAGCCAAAACTCACAGTGGAAGTGGGTCACAGGGTGACCACAGTGAGTCATGCCGGAGAGGCTCAGCCCCCGCCTCCCTCGGCCGCCTGGGTCCTCTGGGGATTTCCAGTGGAAAGTCTCTGCCTCTGACTCAAGAAGGATGGGGTGGCCCATCCCAGTGGGAACGCTTAAGAAAGTCAACGCAACGGAAATCGATTTGAAATAAACGTTTACTAAGCTTTTCTGAATCTGTTTGCCAGACCCTGTTTATATGTCAAAGTAAGCAAGAGGCCACATAAATTTGGATGGTGTTGGAAACAGTTCTCATGCAAGAGTGCTTTCCAGCTCTAGAAAGATGGTTGAGTTGGAAACAGATGGCGATGGTTGGGGCACATTTCAGACATGGGGAAGAACATAAGAGAAATGAGAGGCGGGAACCTCATGCTCCGTCCTTGGGGAATGGCAAGGGTTCCTTTGACAGGGAAGCTCCAGCACGGGCTGTGTTGCCGACTCCTGAGCTCCAGTACTCCAGGGAGAGATCATCTCTTCATGCTCTGACCTTTATGCCAATCCTTTCTGAAACCTCTGCAAAAATTATAACAGTGGGGAAAGTATACAGTGAAAACGATCTAACCAACCCCATCTTACTTTTAACCTCCAAACTGCCCCTGGTCATTCCTGGGCTTGGCAAGCCAACTTGGGAGAAATTAGTTTATAGTTTAAATGATAATACCCCTCTTCCAAAACTAAACCACCTTTGTAAAGTCAACGAAAGACCACCAGGTTAAGAGGATGAGAGGCACCTGAATTTTGCTAAGATGTAGGCAAAAACGATGACCAGCCATTATGCCAGAGGCCACAAGATTTGCAGTGTCTCCAGTTACTCCTGTGGGTCACATCACTATTGTAGAACCTGAGATTGGCCTTTTGAGATGTCTTTACAGACTTCTGCATTTCTGATGACTGCTCCGCTCTGACCCGTGACTCCGGGCTCAACTGCTTCTGCAGCCCCCACCTGGAAGCAGACTCAGTGCACAAGGACCCTTTTCCATCCCTAAGACTGCATCCCCAGCCAATCAACAGCACCCATTCCCCAGCCCCCTGCTCACCAAACGATTGTTGAAAATCCCTAGCCTCTGAATTTTCAGGGAGATTGATCTGAGTACTGACTCTCTCTCCCAAGTGGCATAGCCAGCCCCATGTTAATTACACTCTTTATTGCAAAGCCATGGTCTTGGTGAATTGGTTTTGTCTGTGCATGGGGAGGAAGAACCCAGCAGGAAACACTTTCGTCCTTCCTGACTTGGATCTGTCCTGGTGCCATCATAAATCCAGAGGCCTGGGCTGTATCTCAGAGCTGAGCTTGGGACACCCTCTGCCTTAAGCTGTCCATCATAATCCCAGAGTCTCCGGGCTCCATCTCAGAGCTGTGCTTGGGTCACCCTCTGCCATAAGCCATCCAACTGCTGTCCGTGTAGACGAGGAATGGGCAGGGGGGCGTCTGCTTCCTTGGTGGAGACGTCTCATCTCCACCCCACTTTTCCCCCTCCCATACCATGTTAGGCCCCATACGCAACCCCTACTTTGGCCATTCTTAGATTTTCTCCAAATTAGACAGAAATTTCCCTAACTCCCAGCTATAGTGTTGCTTCCCTGTATAGAGCACAGACTCAAGTTCTGGGTTTCCAGAAAAGTGCATTAAAGGGTGAAATCAAATGTTCAGCTCTGAGGGAAGCTGAGAAGTGCAAGTGCCTCTTGTCTGGCCAGAAACATTTATGAGGTCAAGCTGCACCAAGCTCTGCTGAAGGCAGCGGAGTACCATCCCCTGTTGTCCTCCCTCACTTTTGTCTTCGCCCATCCCCTTCGAGCACTGTCTACAAAAGAAGAAAATGCACATTTGAAGAAAAGACAGCTAAGTGGAGCCAACATTTGGTCATATGAATCACTCATTGGTTTGTTTGTGATATTTGTTTCTCATTAAGTTGTGAGAACACAGAGGAACACACAAGCACTTGGAATTGTTCTAAATCTTGGGATAAAGGATCTAACTCTTTAAGGCTCAACCCTTAAGACCCTGGAGATTTCACTAGGAACCTTCCTCAGGCTGTTTTCTGGCTTATTCTGCACAGAGCAGGTTGGACAGACAGGCTGCATGATCACAGTGTCTAGCCCTGGTGAATGCTGGCTTATTCTGCACAGGGCAGGTTGAACAGACAGACTGCTTGACCACAGGTGTCTAGCCCTGGTGGACACTGCCTTTCACAGGGTTGTCTCATTTGCTGCGTCTTCCATGGCCGCCTCACTGCTCATCAGTTATGGGCTATAGTAAGCCCCAGCAATAAACCCTGACACAGGCAACTCTGCCTCCACCATGCATGGTCATCTAGCTCCCAGACTACAGAGCAGTGTGGCCAGGGGTCTGGCCTGAAACTCAGGAAAAGAAGGACCCAGGCCCATTCCTACCTAGTAAACTGCAGATCTCAAACACTGTTTAAAACAATCTTTAGACGAATTAAATTTAGCAGTTTCCTTGAGTAAACAACAATTCACAAATCAGGCAGCACCCAGAGCCTCTAGAGGTTCAGCAAGTCCCACCCAGAAACATGGGCAGGCAGCACTTATAGACAGAACCCAGAAGTGAGGCACAGAAACAGTCTGATTGGCTACAGCTGGACGTCTGCCTCATGTGGGTGTGGTCTGATCTGTTGGCAGCCTGTGATTGGCTGAAGCTTGGCTGCTGTGATTGGCTGAAACTCAGCCACTTGTTGAAAGAATACCAGAGGCCCCTCAACTTACAATAAGGTTATGGCCCAGTAAATGCATCATAAGTAGAAAAAAATCATGAGTCAAAAAATGCATTTAATGCCCCAATAAACCCATTGAAAAACCAAAAAAATCATAAATCAAACCAGTGTCAGGGACCACCTGAACACATTTAGTTAGGTTGCAACTTGTTTACATCCTGCGGTAGGTGGCAGTTCACTACATATGGGGGCAGCTTCAGGCCAAACTTAATTTAACAGCACTCACGACCCACCCTGGAAGCCCGCATGTGCCCACAGCCCCACAGAGGTCCTCTGACCCCAAATACGCTCAAGAAGAGGCTAGGCAGCCTGGACCTGTCACCTGAAGGGGAAGCCAGAACTTCCCCACCCATAGAGGCCAGAAGTTCAGTACCTGTCCAAGCCACCTGCACCCAGCAGGAGGGAGCTCTGCCCGGCCGAAAGTCACAGGGTAGCTATAGTTTGAAGTGTGATGCCTCCAGCTTTGTTCTTTTTGTTTAAGATTGTCTTGGCTCTATGAACTCTTTTTTGGTTCCATATGAATTGTAGAATAGTTTCATCTAATTCTGTGAAGAATGTCAATGGTAGTTTAATGGGAATAACTTTGAATCTGTACATTACTTGCCATTTTCACGATACTGATTCTTCCTATCCATGAGCATGGAATGTTTTTCCATTTGTTTGTGTCCTCTTTGATTTCCTTGAGCAGTGGTTTGTAGTTCCCCTTGAAGAGGTCCTTCGCTTCCTGTGTTAGCTGTATTCCTAGGTATTTTATTCTCTTTATAGCAATTGTGAGTGGGAGTTCCCTCATGATTTGGCTCTCTGCTTGTCTGTTGTTAGTATATAGGAATGCTTGTGATTTCTGCATATTGATGTATCCTGAGACTTTGCTAAAGTTGCTTATCAGCTTAAGAAACTTTTGGACTGAGATGATGGGGTTTTCTAGATATAGGATCGTGTCATCAGTGAGCAGAAACAATTTGGCTTCCTCTTTTCCTACTTGAATACCTTTATTTCTTTCTCTTGCCTGAGTGCCCTGGCCAGAACTTCCAACACTACATTGAATAGGAGTAGTGAGAGAGGCCATCCTTCCATGTTGCCCAGGCTGGTTTTGAACTCCTGAACTCACCTCAGCCTCCCAAAGTGCTGGGATTATAGGTGTGAGGAGCCACTACACCCGGAGATTCAAATTAATTTTGTTAAATTTATCCCTAAGCATTTATTGTTATTTGATACTATCATAAATTATAGTTCATAAATTATAATTTCTTACTGTTCATTGATCTTGTATTCTGTGACTTTGCTACATTCAAATGTCAGTTCTAGTAGCTTTTTGGATTTCCTAAGTTTCTTAGATATGCAATCATGTTGTCTGTGTATAAAGACAATCAATTTTACATCTTTCTTCCCAATTTGTATGCCTTTTATTTCTTTTTCTCATAAAAAGTCTGGGCTTAGGCCAGGGCGTTGAATATGCCATTGAAGAGAAGTGGTGAGAGCATTCACCACTGTACTGCTCCTTAAGAGTTCGATTCAACCTTTCACGTTAAATTGATATTAGCTATAAGCTTTTTACAGGTATTCTTTATCAGGTTTGAAGAAGTTCCCTATTCTGATTTCTAATAGTTTTTATGATAAACATTGGATTTTGACAAATGCTTTTTCTATAGATGTAGAAAAATCTGAGATGATCATATTATTTTTAAAAACTAATTATAGGCCAGGCGCTGTGGCCCACATCTTTAAATCCCAGCACTTTGGGAGACCTATGTGGGCAGATCACTTGAGGTAAGGAGTTCAAGACCAGCCTGGCTAACATGGTGAAACCCCATCTCTACTAAAAATACAAAAATTAGCCATGTGTGGTGGCATGTGCCTGCAGTCCCAGATACTCGGGAGGCTAAGGCAGGAGAATTGCTTGAATCAGGGAAGCAGAGGTTGCAGTGAGCCGAGATCATGCCATTCTACCTCAGTCTGGGAAAGAAAGTGAGACTCTGTTTTAAAAAATTTGTATTAGGCCGAGCGTGGTGGCTCAAGCCTGTAATCCCAGCACTTTGGGAGGCTGAGGCAGGAGAATGGCATAAACCCGGGAGGCGGAGCTTGCAGTGAGCTGAGATCCGGCCACTGCACTCCAGCCCAGGCGACAGAGTGAGACTCGGTCTCAAAAAAAAAAAAAAAATTTGTATTAATATGGTGAATTGTATTATTTGGTTTTTAATATTAAATGAATCTAGCATTTCTGGGATATATCCCATCTGATCATGATGAATTTTAAAAAATACATTGCTGAATTTTATTTTGTTAAGGACTTTTAAATCTATGCTCATGAGTGATATTGGCATATAGTTATCTTTCCTTGTAAAATCTGTTGTTTTGGCTGGGCATGCTGCCTTATGCTTGTAAACCCAGCACTTTGGGAGGCCAGGGCGGGTGGATCACTTGAGCCCAGGAGTTCAAGACCAGCCTGGAGTTTGAGACCAGCCTGATCAACATGGTGAAACTCTGTCTCTACAAACAAGCAATAACAAAAACAATTAGCTGGGCATGGTGGTTTTGTGCCTAAAGTCCCAGCTACTCGGGAGGCTGAGGTGGAAGGATCGTGTGAGCCTGGGAGGTCCAGGCTGCAGTGAGCTGTGCTTGTGCCACTTCCCTCAGCCTGAGTGACAGAGTGAGACCCTGTCTCAAAATAAATAAATAAATAAATAAATAAATAAATAAATAAATAAATAAATAAATCTGTCTGTTTTGAAGACTAGTATATTAGCATCAAAAAATGAGTTGGGGCCGGGCGCGGTGGCTCAAGCCTGTAATCCCAGCACTTTGGGAGGCCGAGGCGGGCGGATCACAAGGTCAGGAGATCGAGACCATCCTGGCTAACACGGTGAAACCCCGTCTCTACTAAAAAATACAAAAAATTAGCCGGGCAAGGTGGCGGGCGCCTGTAGTCCCAGCTACTCGGGAGGCTGAGGCAGGAGAATGGCGTGAACCCGGGAGGCGGAGCTTGCAGTGAGCTGAGATCTGGCCAGTGCACTCCAGCTTGGGTGACAGAGCGAAACTCTGTCTAAAAAAAAAAAAAAA
Organism: Colobus angolensis palliatus; assembly: GCF_000951035.1. Classification (NCBI taxonomy): domain Eukaryota; kingdom Metazoa; phylum Chordata; class Mammalia; order Primates; family Cercopithecidae; genus Colobus; species Colobus angolensis. The sequence continues at coordinate 9,722,713 of NW_012117154.1, forward strand.
AGAGTGGGAAATTTTTCTATGTTCTGACAGCTTTCGTGAAGATTGGCGTTATTGCTTCCTCAGTATTTGATAGAATTCATCCAGGGAGTCTTCTGGGCCTGGAGTTTCCATTTTGGAAGGTTTTGGTAATAATTTTAATTTCTTTTAGTCTATAGCGATATTCGGACTTTCTATTATTTCCCTTATTCAGTTTAGTAATTTGTGTCTTTTAATGAACTTTTCCATTTCTTCTAAGTTGTCAATTTTGAGGTCTTTATAATATAGTATTTCCTTATGATCCTTTTAACATCCGTGAGACCTGTAGTGCTGCACTCCAGTTTAGTCCTCATGTTAGTGATTTGTGTCCTTTCTTTTTTCTTATCTTGATCAATCTATCTAGATGTTTATTAATTTTATTGACATTTTCAATAAACCAGCTTTGACTTAATTGGTTTTCTCCACTTTTTTGGTTAGTTTCATTGATACCCACTCTTTTCTTTTTTAATTTCCATCTTTCTACTTACCTTTTGATTTACTTTTACTTTTTCTAGCTTCTTAAGTAGAAACCTATATCCTTGATTTTAGACTTTTGTCCTTTTTTAATGCAAGCACATAAGGCTGTGTTTTTCTCCAAACACTGTTTTAGGTATACCTTTTATTTTGATATTAAAAATATTATTTTCTTTCAGTAAAAAATATTTTTACATTTTCTTTTGATCTCCTTGACTGAAGTCTTATTTAAAAGTGTATTGCTTAATTTCAGAATATTTGGAGGTCTTCAAAATGTTGACTTTTAGATGAATAATTATTGACTTTTTGATTAACTCTAATGCCTGTGTGTTCTAACAGTTACTGAAAGGGAGTTGAAACCTCCTTTATTAAAATTGTGGATTAATCCATTTCTCTCTTCAGTTCTATCAGTTTTTAATTCATGGATGTTGAGAATTTCGCATTTGATGAATATTCATTTTAGGTGCTGTCTTCTTGATGAGTTCACTTCTTTATCATTCTTCTTTATTCCTTATATGGTTTGTCCTGGATCTATTTTGCCTGACATTAAAGTTGTACCTCCAACTTTCTTATAATTACTATTTGCTTGGCATATCTTTTTTGTTGTTGTTGAGACAGAGTCTCACTCTGTCACCCAGGCTGGAGTGTAGTGGCGCAATCTCTGCTCACTGCAACTTCCGCCTCTCCGGAACCTCCCAAGTAGCTTGGATTACAGGAATGTGCCACCATGCCTGGCTAATTTTTGTAATTTTAGTGGAGACGGGGTTTCACCATGCTGGCCAAGCTGGTCTCGAACTCCTGACTTCACCATTTCCTTCACCACCACACCTATCATGGGCCACACCCACGTAAATCCATGCCTTCCTCCTAGATGCCTGCCTCGGCCTCCCAAAGTGCTGGGATTACAGGCATGAGCCACCGCGCCCAGCCTGAACAGACAGTGGCAACTGCAACTACCTGCCTGTCTACCGTGCTATCCATTGGTTTCAAATCGTCAGAAAGAAAAGTTGAAGAGATTACTAAATTCAGGATTCTTACAGAAGTGGAGGCTGACGCTCACCTTGTCATTCTAGCAGAAACTAAACATTGTCACTGGTTTATAAATCCGTGTGGCCACCAGCCTGCGTGTTTGGTAACAGTGAAGCTGCATTATGATTGTTTCTCCCACCGCTCAAGTGGTTAGGACTCTGTATCAGTAAGAACAATGCTTTTTGGGGAATAAAAGAAAGTTAATCTTCATTTTGGGGTATGAAGAGGTGAGGCCTTCTCCACCACCCCGAGCAGGTTAGCGCCTTATAAAAGGGTGGGGGGGATCTGCGTGTGCCTTTTGCTTTTCTGCTGCCATCTGAGGACGTGGCACTTGTCCCTTTTCCCCTTTTCGTGCTTCCCACCGTGTGAGGACTCCCAGGCAACACCTTCCATGAGAAATGGGCCTTTGCCCATTCACTGAACTTGTGGGGGCCTTGATGTTAGACTTCCCAGCCTCCAGAGCTGTGAGAAAATAAAGTTTTGTTATTGATAAATTACCCAGTCTCAGGTATTTTGTTATAGCAACACAAGCAGACTAAGAGAATTCCTCTCCTTCTATTCATGAACTTACAAAAATCATGTTCACAAGTGGGCAGAGCTGTGGCCAGAGCCCAGGACTTCCCACTCTGACTCCAGGACTCTCTTCATGTCACTGCTTGCGTTTTGCTGGCTGGAGCAGCCGTGTCTCAGCTGCTTGGGGGTCCAGGGGCTCATGGAGAGCTTGGCTCCTGCCCCTCCTCCACGGGTTCCGCCACGCACTTGTCCTCTTGCCCTCTCTCGACTCTGCGGGGCTTCACACCACACCCAGCATGAGCCACAGCCACTGAAATCCATGCCTTCCTCCCAGATGCCAGGTTCTCAGGGTCCCTTGTTAATGAGAGACTCTGGAGAGGCGTGCCAGCCCACGCAGGGAGCAGATGCCCATGTTATCAGTGCCTTCGGTCCCGAGAGGGGTTCGCAGTGGGGATGAAGGTGTTCAGGCTGGCGGCAGGTGGGGTATTTGGGGCAGTTGCTCTTTTGTGGAATCGCAGAGCGGGTCCACCTGCACAGCCCTGGCACCTTCTCGCATCCAAATCCACAGCGCCTTAGTGAAACACAAGCTCATCCAGTCCTCAAAGAGTGTTAACTTTCCACCACAGGCGAACTTTTAAAAAAGAAGGGTGCCACCAGCCTAAAGAGACGTGGTCTACAATGAGCCATTTGAAAGACGACTGGAGTCTCTGCTTTTAAAGAAGCTGTCAATCAGTCAATCAGCAAGCCAGCCTTCTGTTGCAGATGCAGAAATGCAGGAGCCTCTGGACATCCTGAGAGCGCACATGAGTGGCCAAGAGAAAGGTGGGCTTTAGGGGGATGCTCGTTAACTCTTTCAGGCATTAATTCCCTTTTTTTTTTGAGACTGAGTCTCACTCTGTTGCCCAGGCTGGAGTGCAGTGGCGTGATCTCAGCTCACTGCAACCTCTGTCTCCTGGGTTCAAGTGATTCTCATGCCTCAGTCTCCCAAGAAGCTGGGATTACAGGTGTGCGTCATCATGCCTGGCTAATTTTTAGTAGAGACGGGTTTCACCATGTTGGCCAGGCTGGTCTTGAACTCCTGACCTCAAGTGATCCACCTGCCTCAGCCTCCCTAAGTGCTGGAATTACAGGCGTGAGCCACCATGCCTGGCCTTTTGGGCATTAATTCTCGAAGCCACTGAATTAATCGTTGGCACATTTATTCAATTTAATCCGGCATTTCTGATGCTTAAACTTTACCATGTACCAAATGACCGCTCTTTTCCCTACATGTAGTCGGGAAACCAGTCGGTGAATTTTCCAATCATTCATTTGTTCCTTTATTAGTTACACACTCAAACAACTATTGAATACCTTCTCTGGGCCACGCCCCCTGTCGTGTCCTGCAGAGGTGCCAGTGAGAAGGACGTACAGGGCCCTGCCCTCTGGGCTGGCCTATGACCTGTGTGACCATCTTACCCCTGCCACCTTTCCCAGGGTGCCGTGCTCTGCCAGCCTCCACGGCTCCCTGCAGGCCAAGCGCCTCTGGCCACCCCTCAGCCTGGCCCTGGGGGTAAGTGCTGCATTTGGTCTCTATTGTTTGGGGCCTCAGCGTCCCACCGACATTAGCAAGCCTGGCTCTGCGGCCCCTCCCTCCCCTGGCCTACAGAAAGTGCCATCGCTGAGGCTCTGAGGGGACCCCCCACCACCAGGGCATCTGTGATGGCCTTGGAGAGTCTGTGTCTTTCGAGCCACCCTGTGCCGCATCATCCTCTGGTTGACTTTCTGGATACATTTGTTTCTCACAAGGTACAATTCTGAAACTGCTTCACGTGAATTTCAGGGTCAAACAGATCAGTAAGTGGACGGTGGGTGGCGTGAAGCAGGTTTCTCCTGACTGGAGAGGAAGCGTTAGACCCGCAGGGAAGGAAGGCGAGAGTGAGCCCGTGGTACCTGGCTTAGAGTTGGAGATGTCACTGTGAAGTTACGTTCCGCACTCCCCCCGCCTCCCATACGCACACACAGGCACACACACCCAGGCACACACGCACACACACATGCGTGCACGCACACATATGCACACCCAGGCACATGTGCACACACATGCACACACACCCAGGCAAACATGCACGTGCACTCACACTCGTGCCCCCCCCACACCCAGGCACAAGCACATGCACGTCCCAGGCACACATGCATACCCAGGCACATGCACGTGCACACGCACACACCCAGGCATACATGCATACCCAGGCACATGCACATGCATGCACACGCGCACACACATACCCAGGCACCCATGCACACACATGCACACACACGTCCACACCCAGGCACATGTGCGCACACACGCATACACCCACACCCAGGCACACATGCCTGCACACACATGCGTGCACACACCCAGACACAGGCATATGTGAGTGCACACACACACCCAGGCACATGTACATGCACGCACGTGCACGCACACACACCCACGCACACATGCACATACACCCACACATGCACACATGGATACACACATGCATGCACGCACACCCAGGCACAAATGTACACACACACACACACATGTGCACAGGCACACACCCATACACACGCCCACCCAGGCACACATGTGCATGTGCACACACACAGGCACACACACACACAGGCACATGCACAGGCACATGCACACACAGGCACACATGTACACATACATGCACACACGCATGTGTGCATACACACACCGCACACACACCCAGGCACACATGCACAGACACGCACACACACACAGGCACACATGCACACACACTCAGGCACACATGCACACACACTCAGGCACACATGCACACACACTCAGGCACACACACATATGCGCATGCACACACACCCAGGCACACATGCACACACACGCACACACGGGTGGCATGAAGCAGGTTTCTCCTGGAGAGGAAGCATTAGACACACAGGGAAGGAAGGTGAGAATGAGCCCCGTGGTACCAGCTTAGAGTTGGAGATGTCACTGTGAAGGTACATTCAGCACTCCCCCCACCGCCCCCCCAAACACACACACACATGCACACTCTCCCAGGCACACATGCACACACACATACACATGCACGCACACATGCACACACACCCATGTGCACATGCACATATGCACACACACGCACACATCCACACACGTGCACACACATGCACACTCATGGACACACAGAGATGCACACATGCACAGACATGCACAGACATGCATGCACACACACGCAGATGGGTTGATGGGCAGTAAGAAAACTACCTGCTGTTATTTAACTGGGTGGCTGTAAACAGGGGAAAGGAGGAGGTTCAGACATCTGAAGGCAATGGGACAGAGTCTGAATCTGTTACTCAGAGACTACAATGCCATCGAGGTCCCCGGCTAGAGTGGGGCTTGCAGGGGGGCAGGCGGCTCCTTCGGGGTGCGGTGTCTGTGCGGAATCAGGGTGCTTGTCTGTGCTGCATCCCATCAGGAAGAATTGATGGGTCCAGGAACCCAAGGCTGCGAGCAGAAGTGCCCGCTCCCGTCACTCCCAGTAGCCCTGGGAGAATGTGGCACTTCCTGCCCTGCACCTCTGAGCTCTGTGGGGTTGAAGGTCTTGTCCTCAGAGTCTCCTTAGACCCAGTGTTCCATCTGCCGGCACTTTGGACTCCTTATGTCTCAGGACTAGCAGGTAAGAAGGAAGTCACTGTCTTGGCAGGAGGCATTGGCCAGGGGCACGCGTGTGAAACCCAGGTGTCTCGCCTGGTGCCCTGTGCCGCCTTGTACTGGCCACAGGAGGTCTTGAGCCACACCCCAGGGGAGTCATTGAGACTTGCCTGGGTGACAGCTGCTGTGGGTGGGGGATTCGGAATGGAGAGAGGGACGTGCATCAGTTGTGGCCCTAAGACCCCTGGCAGGGAGGAGAGGCTGGTGAGAGCCTCAGAGTGGCTCTGGTCAATGCCCAGGGGAGAGAGTGAGAGAGCTGGGAGTGCGGTGCGCAGGGAGTGGAATGATGGGCAGCTCCTGGCTCCTCCACCTCGGTGGGCCTGGCCGCACTCCCAGCTCGGTTCCTGGGGCACACAGGACCCCATGCAGTGCTGACCTGGGCTTGAGAACCCTGTCGGCCTGTCTGAGCTCCCCGAACCGAGCTGGAGTCCCAGGCCCCACTCCCGTCTAACTCTCTGCTTCCCCGGGTCCCTTCCCCTTCCTCCCCAGACGCCTCCACATCCAGGCCCGTCCGGCCTCTGCCTCTGGAAGGGCCTGAGCTGGCACCTCTTGTCTTTTTCCTTCTGAGGGGCAGCATTTAAAAATGAATTCTAGTGATTTTCTTCACTCAGTGTTTTTGAGGGAGGTGTCTGCCCAAGTGCCTCGTTCCTAGGGTCGTGCTGGAACCGAGAGGGGCCTGTCTGGGACTGAAGGACGTTCCCAGCAGAGCTCCTTCTCAGCCAGAGGAAGGGAGAGACTCATCCCAAGTTTGTGTCGGGACGCTCCAGCCTGCGGTGGGAAGGCCTCATGGGTTACGATCCAGCATGCAGGGTGGGAGCTGAGAGCAGGCACAGGAACAGAGACTCTGTGACTGGACATCCTGGAGCCCCCAGCTATGGCCGTGGCCCCAGCGAGCCACCTCCACAGAGACGGACATCGGGGTCTATGGCCCAACAGTCCAGGCCCGCCCTCCCTCTGGCCCTGTGTCCTGGGCCTGGGTCCCTTGCAGAAGGGGAGCTAGACAGCCCCCAGCTGCGCCTGCTGGCTTCTCACTTCCACAAAGGCAGGGCAGTTTCTGGGCGGCAGCTCAGCCTGTCCCCTGGCTCCCAGCCTGCACGCATTTTTAAAGAGGGTGGGGAATTTCCAGCCTAGATGCGTTTCTAAAGGGCTCCTGGATGGGGGAGTTAGAAGTTGCTTTTCCAACCATGGCCAGCCTCGGTGCAGCCACGTAGCTGGGAGCAACGGCTGAGCTTGCAAAGCCTGGTGGACACCTGGAGATTTTAATAATTGTTTCCTATTTTTGTTTCCTTTGGGTATAAGAATAAGGACGTAAATCCTAAATTGTGGTTGCCGAGAGGCCAACGCGACAGATATTCTCCCCCTGCAGAACGCCGCAGAGGGCAGTAGCTTTCCACACAGACCCACCAGCCACGCGCTGCGGCCTGCACTGTGCACCGGCTTGTCTCCGAATCACCTTGTCGGAGAGCAGGGCTCCCGAGGTCTCTGGGCAACACCAGGCCTCCTTCCCGCGGCCCCCCGTGCAGTGCTTTGCTCTCAGTACGTGCTGAACAACCGTTTGGTGAATTAATGAAGGGCGGGGAACTTGGCTGATACGCTGTATGTGTTAGGAAAATTTGTGTTGTCACAGTATATATTTGGGATTCAAAACTGGGTGGAAACATGGAATTCTTTGTTTAGAACAAAAATAGAACAAGTCAGCAGGAACAGAATTGGAAAAGCGGCCGCCCTCGGTCCTGGAGGCCTCCGGCCGCACAGGCACAGCCGTTCTCAGGGGCTGCAAGGCGGGAAGGTCGGGCGGGAGGCGGTGCAGGAATGAGGGTTCCCTGGTTCTGGTTCTGCCACCCATCCACTGTGTGGCCTTCTCTTTGCCCTTGGAGTCCTAATTTTGCCATGAGAAGGCTGGAATACAGGCTCCCTGACTTTCCAGCAACACATTCTGTGACTTCTAGAGACAGGGATCTTCAGCGTGGTGTGGAAGCAGGGCTGTTTCTTGTTTGCTTCATTTTCTGCCAGAGAGGTCTGGGGAGAAGCCTCTTCTTCTGCGGGCGGAGGCAGCAGCCCCGGTTCCTCCTCCCGGGGGCCCTGGAAGAGGCGTTTCCCACCCAGCCCTGTGGCAGGGCAGGGGTGTGGCCTGAGCGGGATAGGAGGGGTTAACGGAGAGTGAGCTTGGCGCCTGGACCTCTGGAGTCCAAGCCGTAGGTGTCTGCTGGAAAAATGTAGCAGGGAGCCAGGTGACACAGCTGTGAGTGTTTGTTTTTGGCATTACCAGAGAAACGAGAGGGAAAGTAAAAAAGTAAAGTTTCCACAAAAATCCAAACTGACTTCCAAAGCATCTGAGCGCATGGAAGCGACACACGCAGCCGCGCCCCAGTCCCAGCGCGCTCTATTTTGCTGGCGGCCCCTCCGGCCCACGCCCAGTGTCCACAGGAAGGAGAGGAGCTGGCTTTTCCATGGGGAAAGGGGCCAGGAGTGGTGGCTCCGCATGGAGCAACGGCCGGGGCCAGTGACACATTGCGTGGACTGTTCGCTCTGAAACACCACCAGCCGCAGGGAGACACCGGCTGCATTCTAGGTGGTTATGAGTGGGAGGGAAGGTCCCATCGGCACATTGAGCACCAGCAATCGGGCGGAAAGGTGGAGGCTGTGAACTTAAGGAGAAGGCCCACGGCTAGATGCAACCTCCAGTTCATCCCACAGCACCCGCGTCGAGGGTGGAGGAGGTACAGGCACTGCTAGCGTGCTCCCAAGCAGTGGGGTGAGGCTGTCTCCCCTCAACCAGGCCCAGAGAAAGGGGCGCCACACACAGGGCCAGGCAAGCGCGGCACGGGTGGGACCCTGTCCTGCTGCTGGCCGGTCACCGGGCAGTCCCTGGCTCTTGCCTCCCTATAAAGCAGATGGATGCCCCTTCTGGGCCTCGGCATGTTTATTCCATCTCTCGAGCACCCCCCAGTGCCATCCTCCATGCTTCCCAGGGGAGCCGAGCACCCTCAGATGACAGGCGTCAGGCACCCACCATGGGAGACTGGAACAGGCCTCTCTCTCCTCCTCCCTCCCTCCGTCCCTCCTTTCCTCTCTTCCTCCTTTCCTTCCTCCCTCCCCTCCTTTCCCTTCCTTTCCCTTCCCTTCCCTCCCTCCTTCCCTGCCTCTCTCCTTCCCTACCTCCCTTCTTCCCTCCCTCCCTTCTTTCTTTCCTTCTTCCTTCCCTCCTTCCTTCTTCCTTTCTTCCTTCCTTCCTTCCTCCCTTCCTTCTTCCCTCCCTCCTTCCTCCCTCCCTTACTCTCTTCCTCCTTTCCTGTGTTCCTCCCTTCTTCCTTCCTCCCCTCCCCTCCCTCCCTTCCTTCTTTCTTCCCTCCCTCCCTCCTTTCTCCCTCCCTCCCTTCCTCTCTTCCTCGTTTCCTGTCTTCCGCCCTTCCGTGGCTCTCATCCCTGGGGGAGCCCATGTCCTGGATGTGGCCCACGTGGGTGTGAAGCTGGAGCTGGGGGTGCCCAAGGCAGAGGTTCCGCCAGTGCCTAGGGCTGGGGGTGCTGTCCAGGCTCTGCTGGACGTGGTGCTGCCCCCACAGTGACTGCTGCACCGTAACTGGGCCCACAGGAGGTCCCCGGGGGCGTTAGGAGCTGAGTCCCCCTCCGTGAGCCGTCCCCTCCAGGAGTGTCAAGGTGGGGACGCCGTGGAGATGGGTGGGAGGGTCCGACCTGGAGGTCCACGGGGACGAAAGCTCGGGGTCTGCGGTGCGAAGTCAGCACTTCCTCAGCACTCGGGTCAGCGTGTGCGTTCAGGCGTTCCATGGGGAACTCGCGGTGGGTGCGCTGGGCCATATTCACGGGCCCTGAGGCTGCCCCCGGGAGGAGCCGTGGACTCGGGGCCAGGGTCCCCACACGTGCTCCGACAGAGAACCTGGAGGTTGCACCTGGGTCTGGCTGCCCTTCAGCAGGTGGGCAGCCTCTGGTCCCACAACACAGTGGGCTGTGCCTCTGCGCCGAGGTGTGGGCGTCCTCTCTCAGGGTCTGCCGGGGCCTGCACCAGCAGACCGGGGCTGCAACTAATTTACATTCTCACCAACAGTGTCAAAGCTTTCCTATTTCTCCACAGCCTCGCCAGCATCTATTGTTTCTTGACTTATTAATAATCTCCATTCTGACTGGTGTGAGATGGTATCTCATCGTGGTTTTGATTTGCATTTCTCCAATGACCAGTGATGTTGAGCTTTTTTTCATATGTTTGTTGCCTGCATGTATGTCTTCTTTTGAGAAGTGTCTGCAGACAGACAGACTCAACAGAAAACCAAACACTGCATACTCTCACTTGTAAGTGGGAGCTGAACAATGAGACCACATGGACACAGGGAGGGGAACAACACGCACTGGGGCCTGTCACGGTGTGGAGCTGGGGGAGGGAGAGCATTAGGAAAAGAGCTAATGTGTGCTGAACTTCATGCCCAGGTGATGGGTTGAAAGATGCAGCAAACCACCATGGCACACGCTCACCTGTGTAACAAACCTGCACATCTTGCACTGTACCCCAGAACTGAACATCTAAAAAAAGTACTCTCAGCTTCTGTGTGTGTTTCTGTGTGTCTGTATCATCGCCTCTTCTTATAGGGACACCAGCCATTAGATTAGGGCCACCTAATCCCATAGAGCTACAGGACACGGGATGTCCTGGTTCCTGGAGCATTGACTGTAAGTCAGATGTTACGTAATAAAATTCTCTCTTCACACAGAGAAATGGATAAAATGTGTCTACTTTGTCATTTTGGATTGGAGAAGAGAAACCATTTCACCAGGTCTCAGTGGCCCCAAGAATCCTTAACAAATACCCTGGGCTTGCAGCAGGGACCCCAGGCCCACTGAGCTGCAACTTATCAACTAAACCCAAGGATTCAGGCCACGTGGTCCCACATGTGGAGTCAAAGCCCCAAAGCTGCTATCAGACTTTGGGATCCCAGCCAGGTCACCGGCCTCCCTGCTCCTGGCTCCCTCCTGGTCCAGCATGGACTGGGGGTCTGAGAAATCCACAAAGCGATGTGCTCGCTGCTCAGACACTCACCCCCGCACATGCTGTCACTGGCGGCTGGGCTCATAATTGGAAACAGATGCATGTGACTCAGAGGAAGCCAGCACTGCCCCAGCTCACGCAGGCCCTCTTCGGAGTTTTAACAAGGGGCTAGCTTCCTGTGAGCCCCGCTGTGTCGCACTGACATGTCAGCCACACTGCTGAGCTCATCCAGCCCTGGAAGGTTCTGTTCCCACGCACGTAGCCAACAGCACCAAGCTACACACGCACACACGTGTGGACACACATACACATGCACACACACATGCACACACGTGCGTGGACATACCCACACATACATGTGTGTACTCACACATACACATACATGTGTACACTCATATGTGCACGTGGACACACATACACGTGCACACACAAAACACGCACACATATACACACGTGTACACACATACACACATATGCACATACACACATACACGTGTGGGCGCACACACATACGTACACATGCACACATACACACATGTGCACACACACATGCACACGTACACACATACACATGCACACACAGCGTGCTCTCACCAGCCCCTTGCAGCCACCCAGGACACAGGTTCACAGTGCGCTGCAGTGACCACTCAGGGCTCCCAACACTCGGTCCGGAGACCCTCGCTGGGGACTCTGCTTTGGGAAAGTGCAACAGAGAGCAGACGTCCGCAGAGGCAGCCGCAGCCGCACAAGTCCCTCACTCCCAGGGAGGCGCAGCCCCTGCTCTGCGGGCTCAAGAGGTGCTGTGGGGTGGCATGGAGGTGACTTGTGGGTGCCCCGGGGGTGCTGTGGGGGTTCCCTGGGGGGTACCAAGGGGTGGGCCACATGGGCGAGCCCCCGATGGCGTGATGCGCTGCTCCCAGACTTGTCCTGTCAGCGTGGTGCCCCCCATTCTCCTCCTCACGTCCCCTCCTCCTCCCTGGAAGCAGGTCCAGATGTGAAGTTCTGCCCATGTGGCCACCGGCCTCCCAGCAGATGACCAGGAAGTCGCTGTGAGCGTCTCACGGGGATGGAGAAGCACATTCAGTGAGTGTCAGGAGGACGCCAGCCTAGACCGGGTGAGGTCCCAGGTGCAGCCCCGTGGGTCATAAACAGCAGCTACACCTGCAGGGCCCAGGGTGGAGCAGCTGCTGAGGCACAGAAGACGACGAGGGGCAGTGGCAGGAGGCCCCCGAGCACCTGGGCTGTACATGCAGATAAAAGCAGCAGACGCGTGGCCTCACCAGCTCCCACTGCAGCCCAGCCTGCAGGCCAGGAGTCTGCGGCTCAGCCAGTCTCACGCAGCGACTGGAGGACGCCAGCCTAGACCGGGTGAGGTCCCAGGTGCAGCCCCGTGGGTCATAAACAGCAGCTACACCTGCAGGGCCCAGGGTGGAGCAGCTGCCGAGGCACAGAAGACGACGAGGGGCAGTGGCAGGAGGCCCCCGAGCACCTGGGCTGTACATGCAGATAAAAGCAGCAGACGCGTGGCCTCACCAGCTCCCACTGCAGCCCAGCCTGCAGGCCAGGAGTCTGCGGCTCAGCCAGTCTCACGCAGCGACTGCGGCCTGGTCCCGGGCCTGGGGGGATGGCCGTCTCCAAGCTCACTCAGCTGACAGCCGACCCATCCCCAGTTCCCGGCAGCTTTGGGACTATGTCTTCCGGGGACTGCGGCCAGGCTCAGCCCCCACCCTCGGCAGCAGCCCCCCAGCTCCTCACAGGACTCCCCGGATGCTTCCAACCGTACGACTTCCCTTCTGGCCCCACCGAGGTGCCAGAGGCCTCCTGTCTCATGAGGCCAGGTACACCCAGTGACCTCCCACCTAAGGTCAACTGATGAGCACCCCAACTACTCTGCAAACGGGGTGTCACAGAGCAGGAGTGACGCCAGGGTACAGGCCCGGGCCACCCAGTCTCCTGCCCACCACCGAGGAGAGGATGCTGAATGGGGCTTCTGAGGCCAAGCGAGCCAGTACAGACGCCGCGTAGCCCCAGAGGCCTCAGGGACAGCAGGATGAGGAGGGTACTGGAAGCCGCCCGGCACACGGCTGCCTCCTCTGGGCACCAGGACCTCCTCCCAAGCTCAGACACAGAAGGCCTGCTCTGCAGAAAACACGGACGTCTGACCGTTACCAGTCACTCACCAACAGCCCAAATTCCTTCCTGATAAATGTGCCGTGACACATTCACCTGGACCCAGCCACCTTCGGAACATTTTCTCCGAGTGGTGAATATGACTCCATGGCCCGGGCTCTGGAAAGTGTGTCATTTACAGGAACAGCCGAGGTCGTTTAGCTGGCGTGGGGGTTGGGCACGGCCCTGCATCCTCCCAGCCGTGAGGCAGGGACAGACTGTGAAGCCTCCCCCACGCCTCACTGAAGACCCCCCCGGTCCCCAACCCTAGGGACTGAGGGATGGGCCCAGAGCAGGGACGGGGGAGCCTCAGGGTCTCTGCAGCTGGGGCCTCCCAGTGCTCCCCCTGGCAGGTGGCCGGGGCCAGGGCAGCTGACTCCCCCAGATGGCAGGGAGGCCCGAACCAGCTGTGGCACCCACGGACGCACCCGACAGCCGTGGAAATTTCCCAACAGCAGCCCCTGTTTCACAGCTGAGGAGGAGAGGGGAGCACCCCAGGGACCCTGCAGCAGATGCTGTGTGGACTCTGCCCAGCCGTCCAGGACCCGAAGAGCAGGCGCAGCCACTGGAGGGCTAAGGATTCCAGGGCTGAGAAGGAGGTGCCGGCGGCTTCCAGGGAACAGGCCATTTGCTTGTTCTCAGCAGCCCCCAACACAGAACAGTGAGAACCTTCACACCCCACAGAGGAACCTGCAAGACATGCATGCCCATCTCATGGGTGGGGAAACTGAGGCACCCAGGGAGCAAGTGACTTGCTTCAGGTCGGGCAGAGGATGAATGGGGGCCTTCACGCCCCGTCTCTCCCAGGCTCTGAGCAGCTGAGCACCGTTGGCCGAGGCAGCCTGGGAGTAGGGGGCAACAGGAGCCTGGACAGCAAAGAGAGGGTGAGCGGCCAGCTCCCCTGGCCGCTCCACAGACCCCGTCCACTGTGCAGGGCCCCAGATCCCAGGGTCCAGAGGCCACCCCTCAAACACACATGGCTTTGCAGTCCCTGAGGCTGCCATGCGTGTCTGTCGTGGGCAGTACTAGGACGGGGGAGCAGCAGCCCCGAGGCCAGGCCAGGCGGGGGCAGGGGTCCTGCAGATGCGACCTTGGGGCTCCCGTCAGGATGGCTTTCAGGGTCAACAGCCCGACCCACCCACCCCAGACAGCCGTTCACCCTGCCTCAGTCACGGCTTGGACGATGACACTCGCTGCTCAGTCATCGTGGTGTGGCCCTAGGGGGCTGTGGTCAGTCCCAGAGTGAGCAGGCCCCAGGGGGAGGCTGTGATCAGTCCCGGCAGGGACCCACCCACTTGATCAGGGTCCACCAGCAGCCACTGGCCCTCTCTTCCCATCTGACCCTTGCTCCCCGGAGACCCTTCCAGTCCCGACCTACCCCATGGGCTGGGCCTTGCCAGAGAAGCCAGGTGGGCTGGAGGGTCCTCTCACTCTGGGCCTCTGTGTCCCTGGGGTGCCAAGCCTGGGACTGCCCACACCAACTGCAGGGGAGAGAAGTTCAGGAGGACTCAGGACCTGGCAACGCCAAGAAATGACCCCCTCGTCCAGGAAGGCCATCGTCACCATCCAGGTCTTCTTATTGGGAGACCCTGGGCCACACCCAGCAGCCCTCCCCTGCCTGACACCACATCTGCACTTGCAGGGATCTAATAAGTGAGTTGGGTAATTGGGTGGGTTGAGCGTGGAGGGGACCTCATGTTGCTGGTCTCACCCTCGACTGCATCTGCTCACGGAGAGGAGGTTTGCCCCGTGAAGTCTCCACAGGGCCCTCCAAGGCCGGGTTTCAGACCCTGGGGGAGGGCCGGCAGCAGCCTCCAGGGAGTCCCGACTGTAGGGAGAAATCGAGAGGCCCCTGTGGCACTTCGGTTAAACCAGCCCCAGAAAATCCCACCCCGGCGATTACCGTGGGCCCTGGAATCAGGCCCTCCTGAAGTGGCTTCCCGCTCGCAGCCACCCCCCCAACGCTGCCGCCCACAGCGCCGTGCCCTCCACACAGGGCTGCAGAGCTCCCCAGGCTGCACATTTGTTCCGGATCTCAAGGCTGTTAATCCTCAAGGCAGCTGGTTCTGTTTAGGGCTTGATTTGTCAGACAATTTAAAATTTTCTTCCTGCCCGAAAGCGGCTCCATCAAAGGGAAGAGAGGCTTCTCTGCGGCCGATGTCGCTGATTCTTCCAAGACTTCAGCCCACAGAGTGGGAGGGGCCCGGAGGGCAGCATGAGTGCCTGAGACCAGGGGAGGGGGCTGCCCAGGAGCCAGGAGGACCAGTGCCCCCAAAGAAACTCAGCAGGGCGCACGGCCCCACCACTCCGACTCCTCCCAATCTCAGGGAGCGGAGCAGGCAGGAGTGGGAGGGAGGCGCAGACGAGGCCCATGGCCTGGGCCCGCAGGGGAGAAGCTGGGGAGGGCAGGCCCTGTACCCTGAGGATGTGGAATGGGCGCCCCACCGCAGATGGCTGCTAGGGTCCCTTCCAGGCGGCATTCCTAATTTCCGGGGATGTGTCATCCATGTGGCTCAGCTGCACGGGCTGTGAGCTGCTCCAGTGCCTGTGGAGCTGGGGGGCTGCTCCCCACCCCCGCCAACAAACGGGGCAGCAGAGACACAACCAGCAAGAGCCCGACTTTGAGGCTGGATGTCGGGTCTCTAGGTCTGAACCCACCCCAGGCTAGCTGTGGTCCCAGCGCCGCTAGTGCAGCTCTAGGGGGGACCCAGGGCCCTGTCTTGAACTCTGTGAACTCCCCTCCCCTCTAAAACTGGAAAATGGTCCCAGGAAGTGTGACCGCCCCACACCGGGCCCTGTGGCTTCTGTCAGCGCCTCTGACACGGCACTGTGGTGGCTTCCCGTGAGCAGCAGCAGACCCATCTGCTCCCGGGCTCCCGTCTGAACCCTCCTGCAGTGCTGGGGGCTGTGGGAGGGGCTGCCAGCCAGAGGGGAGCTGACCAGGGCAGTGAGTGCAGTGGTGCCGGGGAGGGTCTGGGGTCTCGGTGAGAATTGCGAATGGTCAAACCCAGAGGCTGCACCCGAGGCCAGGTCCAGAGGGGAGCCCAGGCCACCCTGAAGGACAGGTCCCTGGGTGGGGCAGGAGCCAGAAAAGGAGGAACATTCCGGAATGCATCCCAGGTTTTGCCATCAAGCTGATGCTGGCATCAGGGTGAATGTACAATTCGAATAATGTGAGAATAGGGTTCATTAGAGGTAGATATTGGGTTTTGTTAAAATGTATTTTCAGCCTCTTTTTTTTTTTTTTTGAGACAGTCTCGCTCTGTAGCCCGGGCTGGAGTGCAGTGGCTACTGCAAGCTCCGCCTCCCGGGTTTACGCCATTCTCCTGCCTCAGCCTCCCGAGTAGCTGGGACTACAGGCACCCGCCACCTTGCCCGGCTAGTTTTTTGTATTTTTTAGTAGAGACGGGGTTTCACCGTGTTAGCCAGGATGGTCTCGATCTCCTGACGTCGTGATCCGCCCGTCTCGGCCTCCCAAAGTGCTGAGATTACAGGCTTGAGCCACCGCGCCCAGCCTTCCAGCCTCTCTTAAACCAATCACAGGATTTCTCTCCTCTTGCGTCCATCGAGGACACTTATTTAGGTGCCTCCGGGTTTGGCTGCTTGTGGTTTTCACACCATCATACCAGCCTCCACAGTGAGCCAGGGAACCCTGCCTGCGGCCGCCACTGTCCCAACCCGGGGACCTTGGGAAGTTCTTCACGGGCAGCTCGCCTGACCCAGGTGCGGTGAAGAGTCCCCTGTGACCGAGAAGGAGCAGTGACACAGCCAGGGCACAGTGTGAATCCAGGGCCCTGCCACTCTCACGGAGGAGGAGCAGTGACACAGCCAGGGCACACTGTGACTCCAGGACCCTGCCCCTGTGACTGGTCACGTGGGTGCTTTTGCCCCACCATCCCAACCACTGTCATCATAGACCAGTCAGTGGCACTGCTCTCCTCAGACAGGCTGGCCTGGGCTGAATGGTGGCCTTCAAACTTTGTCATCATCCCAAACAAAATGACAGGCCCAGTCATACAACACTGAAATAGAAAACAGGCAAACAATAGAGAAAATCAACACAACAAAAAACTGATTCTGAAAAGATCAATAAATTTGATACAACTCTACCTATACTGATTTTTTGAAAGAGAGAAATCACAAATTATTAATATGAGAAATGAAATAGGAGACATCACTACAAATCTGACAGACATTAAAAGGACAATAAAGAAATATGATGACCAACTTTATGCCAATAAATTTAGATAACTTATATAAAATAAACAGATTCCTTGAAATATATAAATTATCTAAATTAACTCAAAAATATTCCTGTAGTTATTAAGAAAATTGTGTGAGAAGGCTTCACTGGAGAATTCTATCAAACATTTAAGAAAGAAGTAACACCAATTCTGAATAAACTCTTTCAGAATATAGAAGGGAAGGGAACATTTCAAAATTTATTTGATGAGGCCAAAATCATCCTGATACCCAAACAAGAAAAGAAAACAAAAGAAAAACACAGATCAACATCTCAAATGCACATAAACACAAAATTCCTTAACAAAGCATTAACAAATTGAATCTGCCAATTTATACAAAGGATACTATACCATAGCTAACTGGGCTTATGCAATTTTGGCTTAAGGTTTTTTAAATCAAACAATATAATTTATTATAATAGCAGAATAGAGGTGATGAACAATTTGATCACCTCAATAAATGCAGAAAGTATATTTGACAAAATGCAATACCTGTATGTGAAAGTACTCTAAGAAAACTAGGAATTGAAGTTAACTTTCTCTAAAATAAAAACTAAAAAAAAAAAGAAGTTAACTTTCTCAACATAATAAACAGCATCATCACCAACAACCACCAAAACTACCCTATAGTTAATACCATATTTATGTGAAAGACAGTAGACTTTCTCTCTAAATTCAGGACTATGTTAAGAACGTCCATTCTCACCACTGCTATTTGACACTGTACTGGAGGTTTAACTAGTGGATAAAGGCAAGAAAAAGAAATAAAGGTGTACATATTAGAAAGAAGAGGTGTATTGATCTGTTCTCATGCTGCTATAAAGAACTGCCCAAGACTGGGTAACTTATAAAGGAAAGAGGCTTAATTGACTCATAGTTTAACATGGTTGGGGAGGCCTCAGGAAACTTACAATCGTGGCAGAAGGGGAAGCCAACATGTCCTTCTTCACATGGTGGCAGGGAGAGAGAAGTGCAGAGTGAAGAGGGGAAAAGCCCCTTATAAAACCATCAGATCTCGTGAGAACTCACTCACTATCACAAGAACAGCATGGGGGAACCACCCCCATGATCTAATCACCCCGCACAAGATCCCCCCCCAAACCTGTGGGGATTACAGTTCGGATTACAATTCGAGATGAGATTTGGGTGGGGACACAGAGCCAGACCACATCATAGGTAATATTGTCTTTATTCACGGAGGATATTATTTTGTGCTTAGAAAATTCCACAGAATCTATTTTAAAAGCTGCAAGAACCGATAAGTGAATTTGACAAGGCACATGATCAAGGAACAAAAATTAATTATAAGGCCAGGACTTCTTGAATGGTGGTGTGAGAACCTCCACAAATCCAGTTTTCCTTAAAAACAATTAAATTACTAATTATTAATTATCAAAATCTTCTTTTTCAGAGCTCTGCAGATTAACCAAAGGATTGCAACAACCTGAAAAGCATTTATTCCAGAAAAAATACTGTACCTTGGTAAGAATGAACTACTGACACGTGCTCTATCATAAATGAACCTCAGAAACATTATGCTAAATGAAAGAAGCCAGACACAAGAGACTACATACTGTATGATTCCATTTACATGAAACATCCAGAAAAGGCAACTCTATAGACAGAAAACAGATTAGTGGTTTCCTGGGGTGGAGGGTATGAAAGGGTGTTAACCATAAATGAGCATGAGAAGTCTTATTGGGGTGATGAAAACTTTCTAAACCTGATTTATGATGATGATTATACCATTTCATAAATTTACCAAAAATTATTGAATTGCATACTCATACTTGAAAAGGGTGAATTTTATGTTATGTAAAATATACCTGAATAAATCTATTTTGGAAAGAAAAACAAACTAAGCATAGTCTTTGCCAGTTCCTCAGTGCTAGGGAGAAAACACCTAGAATTCAGGGCCCTCAAAGGATCAGGACCCTTGGCAAATACCTTAGACTCTCAGCTGAGTCCCTTGGAAAGTTAGGCTCTAGGATTAGGGAAAAACTGTTGATATATCGTATTCACAAAGACATAAACTTAGATTTGAATTACATCCAACTGTGATTGGTAAAAGGTGAACTGTCCCTACACCATCTGTCCACCAAAATAACATTAAATCCTATAAAAAGTAAGATAACATTAAACAGAGTGTCTACAATATTTCATACACAATGTCCAGAATTTAATCAAAAATGACCCAGCAAGACAAGAGATGGGACCATATGCTGGTATGGGGGAAAAAACAAACAAGAGAAACAGATCCATGGGTGGCCCTGATTTGGGAATTATCAGACATGAACTTTAACATAAGTATGATTCACAAGACATTAGAAGATGAGATAGACAATTGCATTAAAAAAGTCATTGACACTGAAGATAAAACAGAAATTCTAAAAGTAAAAAATGTAATAACTAATATTAAAAGCTCAATGGATAGGATTAATAGCAGATTAGACATAGCAGAAGAGAGAATAAGTTAATTTGAAAATAGGTCAAAAGGAAATGGGCAGACTGAAGAACAAAGACAGACAGATAGGAAATACAGAAAAGCATATAAGAGATGCATGGAAGATGATGAAAGGCTCTAACATGTGTGAAATTTAAGGCCCAGGAGGAAAATAAAGACAGAAAGGGACAGAGGCAATATCTGAAGAGAAAATAGCCAAGAATTTTTCTAAAACTGATCAAAGATATCTTACCACAGATGCAAAAAATAAAGTCTACACATAAAGGACATCATTCCTAGGTACATCATAAAACTGCTGTAAACCAAAGACAATAAGAAAACCTTGAAAGAAACCAAGGGGAAAAAGCACATTTTCTTTAAAGAAACAACAGAAAGACAGATTTTTTCCACAAATTTGAAAGCCAGAAGATAATGGAATGTCATCTTCAGAGTAACAAAAGAAAATAACTGCTAAGTTGGAATTCTTACCTAGGGAAATACCTTTCAAAACTGAAGGTTAAATAAAAGGCTGTTGAGACAAATTAAAACTGAGGAAATGTATTGCTAACAGACCCACACTAGGCAGTCTCTAAAATAGCCTCCAGCAATCCCGCTTCCTGGTATTCCAGACCTTGTATAATCCCCTCCGCCTGAGTGCAGACTGGACCTAGTGACTGACTGCTAACAGATTATGGCAAGCGTGGTAGTGGTGATGGTGATGGTGGTGGTGGTGGTGGTGATGGTGGTGGTGGTGATGGTGGTGGGTATGGTGATGGTGGTGATGGTGGTGGTGGTGGTGGTGGTGATGGTGGTG
>NW_012117154.1:9744011-9752025 GCF_000951035.1 Colobus angolensis palliatus
ATGGTGATGATGGTGGTGGTGGTGGTGATGGTGGTGGTGGTGATGGTGGTGATGATGATGGTGATGGTGGTGGAGATGATCATGGGATTACTGGTGGCAGTGTCAAATCTGGACTCCCTAAGTCATCAGAGAAAAATTGAACTTTCCTTAATGTGGATTTTGTGTGTTTTGTTGTGTTCCAGTTCTTTGAAACTATGCATTACCTTTGGAGTTACATGTACCTTTTTCCAGTTAAATCTCTGGGTCCTCTTCCCAGGAAAATAGAGTTTTGTTCAGACTTTGGGGATTTGTGGCACTACACTCTGGGTTGGACCCGCAGTGAGAAGCCCTGTGCTGTGCTTACCTGACATTCTCATGTCACAAACAGGTTGTGCCAGCCACTGAAGTGTTTGTCAGTGTGGCCTTCCTGCGCCAGCAGGGAACTGAGTTGCATGACATTCACATGGCCCCTTCAGTTAGCACTGCGCAGCTGGTTAAGAAGAGGGTTTTATTCAGGCATAAATATTTTGAAATATTTGTAATCAAATCCCATGTAGTTTAGACAACCTCCCAGGTGCTGGAGGGGAAACACACCAACCCCCGACTGGGAGAGAAAAGACCAATGGTTTTCTTCCTGCTACCTGTCCTCCTCTGGGAGCCTCAGTCTCCTCTCTGTGGGACGAGGCAGCCTCCCCCGGCTCCTCCTGGGTGCAGGATCAATGAGGCTGTCATCCACAGCCTTTGTCCCCCGACCTTCCTACCACCTGGTGTCCTCACCCCATCTGAGCCTCGAGCACACAGCCTCTGGTCCTGGTTTCCACTGAAACTGTAAACTATGGCGCATGCCACATTCTCCAGCACTCCTGTGTTATTGTGAATCTAAAAGACAAAAATACAAGTGCTTGGCAGGCCAAAAGCCTGGTGAGATTATTGAGAATAATGCAGTGACTCTGGCTTAAAAAATAAAAGCCAGAGGATCTACCGCCAGCTCTGAACACACACCCATGACACAAACTGACTCATGTTCAATTGCCCATTAGAGGCAGGTTTTGCCATTTTTCATTTTTTTCTGAGTTGAGATCAGCTGCGGCTGGGGAGAACATTAGTTCTGTCTGTAGGCCCCATGAGTAAGCAGAGGAAAGTCTGACTACAGAGGCATCTTCTGAAATGTCTGTGAAAGGCTGCAAGCCCGAGAGTAACGCCCCCGCTGCCCTGAGTGGTCCACATGGTGTCCAGAGTGTGAGAAAGCCATGGAGAGCTTTTCCACACGGAGCCACTTAAGGCCTGCCTCAGCCTGAGAACACGTGGGCAGGAAAGGAACAGCACAGCTTGCTCCTCCTCCAGGCCAGGCCTGTGAGCACCCACAGCCCAGATAGAGAAAGTCCCTTCTCTAACGGCAGGCATGTGTGTTACTGTAGCTCCCAGTTAGTCCCCTAAGCGTGAACAACCACCCACCCATGCTGCTCCTCTCCCACCATCTCTCCATAAACCGGACCCAAAAACTCACAGTCATGTGACCTTTGCATTGGCTTCCTCGTTAGGAGCCAGGCCTGGAGGTGCCCTGAGCACTGGCTGCCAACCTCAGGAGGGCCCTTTGTGGTGTTGAGGTGTGGTGCCCACAGGGCAGCCTGCAGCCTGCTGGGGTCCGGCCTGGGGCCTCAGGTCCTGGGAACCCTGGTTGAGGCCGGGCTGCCTCAGTACCCCTCCACAGCCTGCTGCACCCCAGCACTCTTACAAAAGAAGCAATCACCCAACTTCAGTCTGAAGATGAGCATGCGGAGAAGGGCGTGATGAGGGGAAGCAGACAAGAGCCCACTGGCAAGGCTAGAACGTCAGCCCTGCCCTAGTGGGACAGACAAGAGGGAAGCCTCCTCACACCAGGAGGCAGTAAGGCCAGAGCCTTCCCTCCAGGGCTCTCAGGAGAGCCTGTGCTGGTTCACGAAAAAGTGAGGCCTCTGGGCTTTGCTACAGTAGTGTGAGATCAAAGCCCACAGACCCCACAGATCATCCTCCCTGCCAAGCACAGGAGTCACCACTGCTTGAATTCAGAGGGCAGTTCTGAGGGTCCTAGGTCTCCTGTGAATCTCCGCAGAATCCTGGGACCTCACAAAGCCTGCATCAGTTGGGGCCCCATGCAGGGACGTAGTGACTCAGCAGCCCCAGTCAGGGCCCGCTCTGTGCCAGGCATTGCCCTGCAGAGGACACCAGGCCAGTCCTCATCCTTGGGGCCCACAGTGTAACACAGAGGCCGTGCCGCAGGCTCTGCTCTTCTGCCAGCAAGCTGCGCAGTCTTGGGCGGGTTATTTCAGAGCTCTGGCCTCAGCTTCCTCTGCAAGTGGTGGCAGGGCTGTGCTGGAGGCAAGAGAGGGATGTGGGAGCTGCAGGCTCTGGCAGGTGGCACGCTGGGGTTCTTGGAGAGGGGTGTGTGGCTGCCAGGGGACCACTACTGTCATTGCCATCTGCAGAGACAAACAGAAACCCAACATGGCAGCCATCACTCGGGCCCCTTCATGGGAAGAATAGGGTGGAAACTGTCAGGTCCCGGCAAGGCCCCAAAGCAAGTGCCCAGCCTCCCCTGATCCTGAAGCCAGGTCCTGGTGTGCATAGAGATGCCTGGCTGGGCTGCTCCACCCACTCAGGCCACAGGAAGCATTTCTCTAAAGGTGAGCAGCTTCTCTAAAGGTGAGCAGCTTCCTCTACAGGTGGCATGGCCTCCACCCACACACAGGAGCTCTGGCCCTCCCACTGCAGCTTGCCGTGGCCCCACACTTGCCTGCTCCCACCCTGACACCCCCAATACCACAGGGGCTGCCGGGTCTCGTGGCCCAGGTGGCAGGGCTGCTTGGACAGTCATTTTCTGCTCCTGGCCCCCTTGACGCTGGCACCTTCCACATCAGCTGAGCTATGGGTCAGAGCAGTGCTCCCAGGAATTAAATATGTTGCCTTCAGAACCCAAAAAGGCATGCCAGGCCCTGTGCTTCCTCCTTTGAAGTAGGGGATGCAAGATGTAGCAATTTCTCTTTTACTTTAGAGGATGTCGTGGTGTGAACCTGATCACTGGTGCCCTAAAAACTTCCATGAAGTTAGGTCCCTGAATCCTCAGAGTTCACCTCCCACTCATAAATGCAAACGTGTCTCATAAGGCCTTTAGCACATGACCCTCCTCATCCTCCTCCTGCCCATAATGTTGTCACTGTAATGGATCAGTGTGGTGTCCGGTGGACTGCTCAGGTGCCCAAATCTTTTCAGGCAATATTAGGACAGAGGACAGAGTTAGAATGGCCCTGCCACTAAACCGGGAATGAGTGTTGCTGTTCCTCTCATGTAAATGCAAACTCTTTCTGATCCTCTTTTCTAATTGGAATAGCAAAGACTGCAATGGCCAATCACTGGCCTCATTAATCTGCTACAATGATACGTCTGACACAGCAGATGCAATTGGAGCTACTACCGGGTTGAGGTTACGTGGTCTACAGTCACTTTCTAGGATCCATCAGTCTTTGCAATGACCAGGCCAGAGAATTAAACAGAGATGACAGTCCACCGCCCTCACCTCCATGAGGCCTTTAATGGTGGTGCCATCCTCCCAGGATATAACGTGGTTTGTGATTTACTCTCTTGGCCATGGAAAGGGGATGGTGTCAAAGACTTTCCTGTGGGCTTCCGCAGTGTGATGTCTGTTACCACACAGGCCTGGGATCCAATATATGGCTACTTCAGCCACCAAGTACATAAATTATAATTATATACTCAGGGGGCAGGGAAACGGCCACTGGATGGTCTTCTGGCCCAGGGGTCTCACTGTGACCAACACTTTGGCAGGATTCCTTTTATTACCTGGCCCCGTCAGCCCCTTCTCTTTTTTTTTTTTTTTTTTTTTTGAGACGGAGTCTCACTCTGTCGCCCAGGCTGGAGTGCAGTGGCGCAATCTGGGCTCACCGCAAGCTCCGCCTCCCGGGTTCACACCATTCTCCTGCCTCAGCCTCCCCAGTAGCTGGGACTACAGGCGCCGCCACCTTGCCCAGCTAGTTTTTTTGTATTTTTTTTAGTAGAGACGGGGTTTCACTGTGTTAGCCAGGATGGTCTCCATCTCCTGACCTCGTGATCTGCCCGTCTCGGCCTCCCAAAGTGCTGGGATTACAGGCTTGAGCGACCGCGCCCGGCCCATTAGCCCCTTCTCTAAGAGGGAGGCCACAATGGCACTTTGGGCCTCCAGTATCAGGGTCCACTCACATCCCGTGTCCACTTGTCCTCAAAATCTCTGGATTTTCCCAGCGTGCAGCCACCTGAGTGACAGCGGGATTCTTTTTTTATTTTATTTTATTTGTTTTTTTGAGACAGAGTCTCACTCTGTTGCCCAGGCTGGAGTGCAGTGGCCGGATCTCAGCTCACTGCAAGCTCCACCTCTCGGGTTCACGCCATTCTCCTGCCTCAGCCTCCCGAGTAGCTGGGACCACAGGCAACCACCACCTCGCCCGGCTAGTTTTTTGTATTTTTAGTAGAGACGGGGTTTCACCGTGTTAGCCAGGATGGTCTCGATCTCCTGACCTCGTGATCCGCCCATCTTGGCCTCCCAAAGTGCTGGGATTACAGGCTTGAGCCACCTCGCCCGGCCAACAGCGGGATTCTACAGAACATCCTTGTCAAGGTATTGCCTGGTGGTCCTTCCTTCTGGTAACCTGGCCACCTCCGCAATCAGTGGTTCCAGACAGGAAATTAGCTCAAGTCCAGGAATGGAGTAGCGAACCACAATGTTTTACTGGAGTCCCTGCCCTCGGCCTCTTTCTTCCTTCCTCTGCCATCTGCCAGGGCAGCTTGGCTCAACACAACCCATCGCCTTCTGCAGACTTCTGGGAGCCATCCGAGCATCATCTTTGACCCACGACCTGCAGACCTTGCCAGGTAATTAATCCTATGTGCCAAGCAAGTGCCTCCACCTCAGTAGTTCTTCTGTCCCCCTGGATAAAGCACCCTGGAAATCTAATACCGGGGCTGCTCCCTGGCTCCTGCAGGCACATGCTGGCTGCCTCGTGCAGCTCCTGGACATGCAACCTCTCTTCTCCCTGACCAGGCCCAGCAGGTCCCCATCCAGGTTACCCTGGACTTTCTCCCTAGTCACTGCTGGCAGCCAAGAGACAAGGTGGGGCAGCCCCCAGTGAGGACACCTGCTGCTTTGGTGGGGGAGGCCCCTGGAGCATCTTCCAGCACAGAGGAAGTACTGGCTTCCAAGAGCAGGAGGGGTCCCTCTGCAAGCGCTGAGGGGACAGGGGTCTGCAGGGCCACGCCCTCAGGGCTTCCACCTGGATGTCCAGCCGATGTTTCAGGGTCCCAGGTTTTCCCAACCAGGGTCCCGACCTTCACATAGACCAGCATCACAGGCTGGTCTTCACATAGGCCAGGCATCAAAACATGCCTAGAGCCAGGTGTTCCCCACAGTCACTGTCGGCTCCTCTCTGCCAGACATGGGACTCCTTTTCAGCAACCAGAGAGGCCCTCTGTTCTCACACCAAGCGTGATGGGCAACCATGGGTAACATCGCAATCTCTGTTCATCCCTCTGTGGAGCATCCAACCCCACCGTCCTCCATGCATTGAAAGGGGGAAACTGCCACACCCACAAGCCCTTCCCTTCCACCGGGAAAACTTCCCAGGTCACTCTTGGTGAAATCTTTAACAACTGGGGCCCTAACTTTGTGCCAAAGACTACCCATGTCCCACATCAACCAGAATGGTGTCCTAGGTGTTGGCCAGGGAACGGCCACCGCACCAGCTGAGTCTCAGGCCCCTCCTGCACCACTTGTGTTAATTAGGGTCTTCCAAGAGGCAGGTGCCACGGAAGTTCTGATATGACTGGAGATTTATCAGTGCGTTGTCTGTGAAGGATGCTGGGGAGGTGGCCAAAGAGGATGGAAGCCTCAGACCACAGGTGAGACCCCTGTGAAAGAGACACAGGGAGCCTCGGCCAGCACGTGCCCCTAGACAGTGCTGGCCAGAGTGAGGGGAACATCGGAGCCAAGGTAACCCCTAAAGGATTCTGGTCTTGTGAGGAGGGGCCTGGCTTCCCCAGGGAGCTGCTGGCTTGGCAGCAGGAGGAGTTGCCCAGGTGAGAGGTCAGCGTGGACCCAGGGGAGTGACACACGGTGCCCACAGTCAGCTGAGCTCAGGTGCAGCAGGCAGGAGGCCTGAACTCACGGCCGCCACGTGGCTGCAACAGTCAGGCACACTTAGACACACACACACTCACACTCAGCCTCAGATGCAGACACACACCACACACAGATGCACACACCACACACACTCAGTCTCAGATGCACACACCACACACTCACAGTCTCACACACCACACACAGATGCACACATCACACAGTCACACTCAGTCTCAGATGCACATACCACACACTCACACTCAGTCTCACAGACACACCACACACAGATGCACACATCACACACTCACACTCAGTCTAAGACAAGGACACACACCACATACAGATGCACACACCACCCACTCACACACACTCAGTTGCAGACACACACCACACCACATGCTTCCACTTAGCCTCAGATGCAGACATACACCACACACAGATGCATACACCACACACTCACATTCACACAGGACATATAGTCACTTGCACACTCACACTACCTCTCCTTTAACACCTCTGGCTCCAGGCACCACCACCCACTCAAGGGCCCGCGGGAGATGGCAGAGGACAGAAGTGGCTGACACTGCTATGGAGGGGTTGGCCGTAAAAGGAGGGGCAGGCACAGCTGGCACGAGCTGTGAGGTGGTCCAGCCAGAGTCCAGAAACCAGGACAGACGGGAGGCCACTGGCTCCCAGGCCGGGGCCAGGGTGGACCTTGCAGGCCCCGTGGACAGCAGGCAGGGGCATTTGGGGACAAGTTCCCGGGCATCCCGGTGGACAGCTGCCATGGTGGCTTTCCCTTCCTTACACTAGGAAGTTCCACCACCTGGGCACACTGGGAACACAAGACACCGCCACAGACCCCTGCCCTGGCCACCCTACCATCCACCAGGAGAGGGGGTGAAGATGCAGAGAGAGGGCCTGGCCTCAGGGGGCAGAGAGAGAAGGCCCTGAAGACCGAAGAACACCCACACAGGGGGCCGCCTCCTGGGGAAGGGCCACCAGGCAGCTCAGCAACCCTCTCCTCCTGGGAAGGGGCTAAAGCAGCCATCTGCAAACCTGCTTATCCCAAGAGGGGCCTTGCCCCCAGCTGCTCCACCCCCTTCCAGGACAGCTGTGAAGGGGGCCCTGTCCCGGATCCCAGGGACCTCTCCCAGAACGGGGGGACCTCTCCCCAACCCCGCCTGCGTCTCACCTCAAGGAGGAACCCTGGCCCTGGCTGGGGGGCTGTGACCAGAGTGGGGAGTGGGGACCCCACAGCTCTACCAGGGACCCCTGTCACTCTGTCCCAGGCTGGGCTCAGGTAGGGACCTCACGGTGGTCCCAGGGCCCAGCACCAAGCCCACCTGTGGTTTCCAGAGGTAAAGGGGTGGCAGGGGTGGCTCGCCGCATGCCCAGGCTCTGCTGTCCCTGCCATCCCGGCTCCCCACCCTCAGGCCCGAGGAGCAGCAGTTTCTGCGGGAGCTCCTGACCCCGGGCCTCTCCTCTCCCAGGAGGCCAGAGCAAGCGCGACACGTGACACGGGGTACGGGAGGGTTGGGGGGACTGATGGGGGGAATCCTGCACCCTCCAGGGCGGCTCCTACTGAGGGGCGAGTCCCAGGGCCCCCGTCGGCCCTGCGTGCGGGGCGCGGTCCCCAACACCCAGGGCCCGGGAGGCGGACACAGCCCCAGCCAGGTCGACCCTGGGAAATGGGGCGGGGGCGACGGGCGGCCGGCCCGGGACGTGAAGTCCGAGCAGCGGCGGGCTGGGGATGGCGGGGGAACTCGGCCCGGGCTGCAGGGGGGTCCCCATCCTCGCCACCTCCTCCTCCTGCCTCCCGCCCTCGAGGGTCCCCCGCTTCCCTCCCATCGCCCTCCCGTTCCCCCCGCCCCCTCCTCAGATCCGCGG
>NW_012117154.1:9753023-9754157 GCF_000951035.1 Colobus angolensis palliatus
CACGTCGACTCTGATGATTATTTTAAGAAAGGCCAGGCTGCGCACGGTGGCTCACACCTGTAATCCCAGCACTTGGGGAGGCCGAGGCGGGCAGATCACCTGAGGTCGGGAGTTCGAGACCATCCTGGCCAACAGGGTGAAATTCCGTCTCTATTAAAAATAAAAAATAAAATAAAATAAAAAACTTGGCCGCGTGTGATGGCAGGCACCTGTAATCCCAGCTACTCGGGAGGCTGAGGCAAGAGAATCACTTGAACCCGGGAGGCGGAGGTTGCAGTGAGCTGAGATCATGCCACTGCACTCCAGTCTGGGCGATGGAGCGAGACTGTCTCAACAAAAAAAAAGAAAGAAAGAAAGGCCCAGTGAGATGCTTTCTCTTAAACACGGCCCTGCACGTTGAGTTGCTGCCTCCATGGCCTATCTCACGTTTATGCAATGTCGGGTACCTGGTGCGGGGCCCACTCGCCACAAGCAGGGGTCCTGGCGCTGCTCATAGAAGGGGCCCTGCCCAGCCCGCGGGGCACTCGCTGGGACGGGGCTGCCCAGGTCCACCCAGGATCCAAACACCCAGCCCCGCCCAGAGGCCCATCCTGGCCTGCCCTGGAAGCTGTAATGGGCAGGGGCGGTGGGAATTCCCAGCTCACAGGGCGCCTGCTCTTGGAAGGGCAGCGTCTGGGTCCAGAGGTCAGAAGGTCAGAAACGTCAGATGCCCATCCCAGAAGTGGCGAGGAAACTGTCTCCACAATGGATGGGAGCACTGTCTTTTTTTTTTTTTTGCTCATTTCATAGATGAGGAATGATGCCTTGTTGGGGGTTTGTTGTGCATATCTTTGGTTTTTGTGCAGTACAAGGTTATTTGGGCTATTTGATCACTGACCGTGCGTAGTGATGTGCATTGCCTGCTTGTGATGTCCCCGTGTTCCCAATGGATGTTCGTTTTTTGTTTTTTGGGGGTTTTTTTTGGTTTTTGTTTTTTTTTTTTTTTTTTGATGGGATAGGGTCTCGCTGTGTCACCCAGGGTGGAGTGTGGTGGTGTAAGCACGTCTCACTGTAACCTGTACATCCCTGGCTCAAGTGAGCCTCCCACCTCAGCCTCCAAGTAGCTGGGACTACAGGCATGCACCACGGTGCCCA